>NW_023494056.1:0-67178 GCF_013265735.2 Oncorhynchus mykiss | reverse complement strand
AAAGTGAGGCGATGGGTTACGAAAACGGCTATAGGTCCAGATTGGTAGCCCCGATTTGAAATACGCCCTTTTCTATGAAGAGCAGAGAAGCAGGGGAAGATTTTAGCTTGCGGAACTTTTTTCCTCAAAAATGCTCCGAAAGTGGTCAAAACGACCGTTGTTTGGGAAGGTTGAAAAACAAGTGGTAATGCAGTTACAAAAACAGCTGTACCGTAAGTTCCGTATGGAATATTTTGATTCTGCACACAGCTATGAATAGCAGAGAAGTAGACGAATATCCCATTCACTCTAACTTATTGTCTAACTTGTTGCAGTATTGGTCAAAATAGACACTGCTTGCCAAAATGTTACAGAAACTGATGTTGGTGCTGTTACTTAAACTCCTGTAACTTTTGATGCGAATATCATTTTTGCCTCCAAACTCCAGATTTGAGTAGCAGAGAAGTAGACGAAGCTGGAACACTTGACATGTCTTGTCTAAGTGGTAGCAAAGTGGTTTTATTAGCTGATTTGTTTCAAAAATCGCTTGATTTCACTTACAAAGAATGTCACTTGGAAGTGATGATGTCACAATGGGGCACTTGAGTTTCTTGAGAGATCCAATGAAAGCGGAAGGAGGACATAAAGAGGACAAGAAAGTGAAAAACGGAAACAGTATAACAGATATCCAAAATTCTATACAAACAACTTGATCGAGACCATTGCGAATTTGTTGATATTGGAACGGCATTTCTAGCTTAATAAACGGTGTAGGAGGAGTGTCTCCTCATGATTTTGGCCCTGCAGCGTCTGCGAGTAACCTAGCCAACGGTTACATTTTGGAATATCAGAATTGACACAGAGAGCTGTTAGTGAAGAGCAGGTGAGGGGTTTATTAGATCGCTCTCCCTCGAGAACGGTAGACCCAATTTTAAAAGCGTTTCCGCCCTTGAGAAGCAGAGAAGTAGAGGAAGATTTTATGCCATAATATGTTTGTGTAACTGTTTGTTTAGTGGTCAAAACGATAGTTGTTTGGGAAAGTAATAAATTGCCTTGCTGCTGGCATGATTTACAGACACTTGAAAGTGAGGCGATGGGTTACGAAAACGGCTATAGGTCCAGATTGGTAGCCCCGATTTGAAATACGCCCTTTTCTATGAAGAGCAGAGAAGCAGGGGAAGATTTTAGCTTGCGGAACTTTTTTCCTCAAAAATGCTCCGAAAGTGGTCAAAACGACCGTTGTTTGGGAAGGTTGAAAAACAAGTGGTAATGCAGTTACAAAAACAGCTGTACCGTAAGTTCCGTATGGAATATTTTGATTCTGCACACAGCTATGAATAGCAGAGAAGTAGACGAATATCCCATTCACTCTAACTTATTGTCTAACTTGTTGCAGTATTGGTCAAAATAGACACTGCTTGCCAAAATGTTACAGAAACTGATGTTGGTGCTGTTACTTAAACTCCTGTAACTTTTGATGCGAATATCATTTTTGCCTCCAAACTCCAGATTTGAGTAGCAGAGAAGTAGACGAAGCTGGAACACTTGACATGTCTTGTCTAAGTGGTAGCAAAGTGGTTTTATTAGCTGATTTGTGTCAAAAATCGCTTGATTTCACTTACAAAGAATGTCACTTGGAAGTGATGATGTCACAATGGGGCACTTGAGTTTCTTGAGAGATCCAATGAAAGCGGAAGGAGGACATAAAGAGGACAAGAAAGTGAAAAACGGAAACAGTATAACAGATATCCAAAATTCTATACAAACAACTTGATCGAGACCATTGCGAATTTGTTGATATTGGAACGGCATTTCTAGCTTAATAAACGGTGTAGGAGGAGTGTCTCCTCATGATTTTGGCCCAGCAGCGTCTGCGAGTAACCTAGCCAACGGTTACATTTTGGAATATCAGAATTGACACAGAGAGCTGTTAGTGAAGAGCAGGTGAGGGGTTTATTAGATCGCTCTCCCTCGAGAACGGTAGACCCAATTTTAAAAGCGTTTCCGCCCTTGAGAAGCAGAGAAGTAGAGGAAGATTTTATGCCATAATATGTTTGTGTAACTGTTTGTTTAGTGGTCAAAACGATAGTTGTTTGGGAAAGTAATAAATTGCCTTGCTGCTGGCATGATTTACAGACACTTGAAAGTGAGGCGATGGGTTACGAAAACGGCTATAGGTCCAGATTGGTAGCCCCGATTTGAAATCCGCCCTTTTCTATGAAGAGCAGAGAAGCAGGGGAAGATTTTAGCTTGCGGAACTTTTTTCCTCAAAAATGCTCCGAAAGTGGTCAAAACGACCGTTGTTTGGGAAGGTTGAAAAACACGTGGTAATGCAGTTACAAAAACAGCTGTACCGTAAGTTCCGTATGGAATATTTTGATTCTGCACACAGCTATGAATAGCAGAGATGTAGACGAATATCCCATTCACTCTAACTTATTGTCTAACTTGTTGCAGTATTGGTCAAAATAGACACTGCTTGCCAAAATGTTACAGAAACTGATGTTGGTGCTGTTACTTAAACTCCTGTAACTTTTGATGCGAATATCATTTTTGCCTCCAAACTCCAGATTTGAGTAGCAGAGAAGTAGACGAAGCTGGAACACTTGACATGTCTTGTCTAAGTGGTAGCAAAGTGGTTTTATTAGCTGATTTGTGTCAAAAATCGCTTGATTTCACTTACAAAGAATGTCACTTGGAAGTGATGATGTCACAATGGGGCACTTGAGTTTCTTGAGAGATCCAATGAAAGCGGAAGGAGGACATAAAGAGGACAAGAAAGTGAAAAACGGAAACAGTATAACAGATATCCAAAATTCTATACAAACAACTTGATCGAGACCATTGCGAATTTGTTGATATTGGAACGGCATTTCTAGCTTAATAAACGGTGTAGGAGGAGTGTCTCCTCATGATTTTGGCCCAGCAGCGTCTGCGAGTAACCTAGCCAACGGTTACATTTTGGAATATCAGAATTGACACAGAGAGCTGTTAGTGAAGAGCAGGTGAGGGGTTTATTAGATCGCTCTCCCTCGAGAACGGTAGACCCAATTTTAAAAGCGTTTCCGCCCTTGAGAAGCAGAGAAGTAGAGGAAGATTTTATGCCATAATATGTTTGTGTAACTGTTTGTTTAGTGGTCAAAACGATAGTTGTTTGGGAAAGTAATAAATTGCCTTGCTGCTGGCATGATTTACAGACACTTGAAAGTGAGGCGATGGGTTACGAAAACGGCTATAGGTCCAGATTGGTAGCCCCGATTTGAAATCCGCCCTTTTCTATGAAGAGCAGAGAAGCAGGGGAAGATTTTAGCTTGCGGAACTTTTTTCCTCAAAAATGCTCCGAAAGTGGTCAAAACGACCGTTGTTTGGGAAGGTTGAAAAACACGTGGTAATGCAGTTACAAAAACAGCTGTACCGTAAGTTCCGTATGGAATATTTTGATTCTGCACACAGCTATGAATAGCAGAGATGTAGACGAATATCCCATTCACTCTAACTTATTGTCTAACTTGTTGCAGTATTGGTCAAAATAGACACTGCTTGCCAAAATGTTACAGAAACTGATGTTGGTGCTGTTACTTAAACTCCTGTAACTTTTGATGCGAATATCATTTTTGCCTCCAAACTCCAGATTTGAGTAGCAGAGAAGTAGACGAAGCTGGAACACTTGACATGTCTTGTCTAAGTGGTAGCAAAGTGGTTTTATTAGCTGATTTGTGTCAAAAATCGCTTGATTTCACTTACAAAGAATGTCACTTGGAAGTGATGATGTCACAATGGGGCACTTGAGTTTCTTGAGAGATCCAATGAAAGCGGAAGGAGGACATAAAGAGGACAAGAAAGTGAAAAACGGAAACAGTATAACAGATATCCAAAATTCTATACAAACAACTTGATCGAGACCATTGCGAATTTGTTGATATTGGAACGGCATTTCTAGCTTAATAAACGGTGTAGGAGGAGTGTCTCCTCATGATTTTGGCCCAGCAGCGTCTGCGAGTAACCTAGCCAACGGTTACATTTTGGAATATCAGAATTGACACAGAGAGCTGTTAGTGAAGAGCAGGTGAGGGGTTTATTAGATCGCTCTCCCTCGAGAACGGTAGACCCAATTTTAAAAGCGTTTCCGCCCTTGAGAAGCAGAGAAGTAGAGGAAGATTTTATGCCATAATATGTTTGTGTAACTGTTTGTTTAGTGGTCAAAACGATAGTTGTTTGGGAAAGTAATAAATTGCCTTGCTGCTGGCATGATTTACAGACACTTGAAAGTGAGGCGATGGGTTACGAAAACGGCTATAGGTCCAGATTGGTAGCCCCGATTTGAAATCCGCCCTTTTCTATGAAGAGCAGAGAAGCAGGGGAAGATTTTAGCTTGCGGAACTTTTTTCCTCAAAAATGCTCCGAAAGTGGTCAAAACGACCGTTGTTTGGGAAGGTTGAAAAACACGTGGTAATGCAGTTACAAAAACAGCTGTACCGTAAGTTCCGTATGGAATATTTTGATTCTGCACACAGCTATGAATAGCAGAGATGTAGACGAATATCCCATTCACTCTAACTTATTGTCTAACTTGTTGCAGTATTGGTCAAAATAGACACTGCTTGCCAAAATGTTACAGAAACTGATGTTGGTGCTGTTACTTAAACTCCTGTAACTTTTGATGCGAATATCATTTTTGCCTCCAAACTCCAGATTTGAGTAGCAGAGAAGTAGACGAAGCTGGAACACTTGACATGTCTTGTCTAAGTGGTAGCAAAGTGGTTTTATTAGCTGATTTGTGTCAAAAATCGCTTGATTTCACTTACAAAGAATGTCACTTGGAAGTGATGATGTCACAATGGGGCACTTGAGTTTCTTGAGAGATCCAATGAAAGCGGAAGGAGGACATAAAGAGGACAAGAAAGTGAAAAACGGAAACAGTATAACAGATATCCAAAATTCTATACAAACAACTTGATCGAGACCATTGCGAATTTGTTGATATTGGAACGGCATTTCTAGCTTAATAAACGGTGTAGGAGGAGTGTCTCCTCATGATTTTGGCCCAGCAGCGTCTGCGAGTAACCTAGCCAACGGTTACATTTTGGAATATCAGAATTGACACAGAGAGCTGTTAGTGAAGAGCAGGTGAGGGGTTTATTAGATCGCTCTCCCTCGAGAACGGTAGACCCAATTTTAAAAGCGTTTCCGCCCTTGAGAAGCAGAGAAGTAGAGGAAGATTTTATGCCATAATATGTTTGTGTAACTGTTTGTTTAGTGGTCAAAACGATAGTTGTTTGGGAAAGTAATAAATTGCCTTGCTGCTGGCATGATTTACAGACACTTGAAAGTGAGGCGATGGGTTACGAAAACGGCTATAGGTCCAGATTGGTAGCCCCGATTTGAAATCCGCCCTTTTCTATGAAGAGCAGAGAAGCAGGGGAAGATTTTAGCTTGCGGAACTTTTTTCCTCAAAAATGCTCCGAAAGTGGTCAAAACGACCGTTGTTTGGGAAGGTTGAAAAACAAGTGGTAATGCAGTTACAAAAACAGCTGTACCGTAAGTTCCGTATGGAATATTTTGATTCTGCACACAGCTATGAATAGCAGAGATGTAGACGAATATCCCATTCACTCTAACTTATTGTCTAACTTGTTGCAGTATTGGTCAAAATAGACACTGCTTGCCAAAATGTTACAGAAACTGATGTTGGTGCTGTTACTTAAACTCCTGTAACTTTTGATGCGAATATCATTTTTGCCTCCAAACTCCAGATTTGAGTAGCAGAGAAGTAGACGAAGCTGGAACACTTGACATGTCTTGTCTAAGTGGTAGCAAAGTGGTTTTATTAGCTGATTTGTGTCAAAAATCGCTTGATTTCACTTACAAAGAATGTCACTTGGAAGTGATGATGTCACAATGGGGCACTTGAGTTTCTTGAGAGATCCAATGAAAGCGGAAGGAGGACATAAAGAGGACAAGAAAGTGAAAAACGGAAACAGTATAACAGATATCCAAAATTCTATACAAACAACTTGATCGAGACCATTGCGAATTTGTTGATATTGGAACGGCATTTCTAGCTTAATAAACGGTGTAGGAGGAGTGTCTCCTCATGATTTTGGCCCAGCAGCGTCTGCGAGTAACCTAGCCAACGGTTACATTTTGGAATATCAGAATTGACACAGAGAGCTGTTAGTGAAGAGCAGGTGAGGGGTTTATTAGATCGCTCTCCCTCGAGAACGGTAGACCCAATTTTAAAAGCGTTTCCGCCCTTGAGAAGCAGAGAAGTAGAGGAAGATTTTATGCCATAATATGTTTGTGTAACTGTTTGTTTAGTGGTCAAAACGATAGTTGTTTGGGAAAGTAATAAATTGCCTTGCTGCTGGCATGATTTACAGACACTTGAAAGTGAGGCGATGGGTTACGAAAACGGCTATAGGTCCAGATTGGTAGCCCCGATTTGAAATCCGCCCTTTTCTATGAAGAGCAGAGAAGCAGGGGAAGATTTTAGCTTGCGGAACTTTTTTCCTCAAAAATGCTCCGAAAGTGGTCAAAACGACCGTTGTTTGGGAAGGTTGAAAAACACGTGGTAATGCAGTTACAAAAACAGCTGTACCGTAAGTTCCGTATGGAATATTTTGATTCTGCACACAGCTATGAATAGCAGAGATGTAGACGAATATCCCATTCACTCTAACTTATTGTCTAACTTGTTGCAGTATTGGTCAAAATAGACACTGCTTGCCAAAATGTTACAGAAACTGATGTTGGTGCTGTTACTTAAACTCCTGTAACTTTTGATGCGAATATCATTTTTGCCTCCAAACTCCAGATTTGAGTAGCAGAGAAGTAGACGAAGCTGGAACACTTGACATGTCTTGTGTAAGTGGTAGCAAAGTGGTTTTATTAGCTGATTTGTGTCAAAAATCGCTTGATTTCACTTACAAAGAATGTCACTTGGAAGTGATGATGTCACAATGGGGCACTTGAGTTTCTTGAGAGATCCAATGAAAGCGGAAGGAGGACATAAAGAGGACAAGAAAGTGAAAAACGGAAACAGTATAACAGATATCCAAAATTCTATACAAACAACTTGATCGAGACCATTGCGAATTTGTTGATATTGGAACGGCATTTCTAGCTTAATAAACGGTGTAGGAGGAGTGTCTCCTCATGATTTTGGCCCAGCAGCGTCTGCGAGTAACCTAGCCAACGGTTACATTTTGGAATATCAGAATTGACACAGAGAGCTGTTAGTGAAGAGCAGGTGAGGGGTTTATTAGATCGCTCTCCCTCGAGAACGGTAGACCCAATTTTAAAAGCGTTTCCGCCCTTGAGAAGCAGAGAAGTAGAGGAAGATTTTATGCCATAATATGTTTGTGTAACTGTTTGTTTAGTGGTCAAAACGATAGTTGTTTGGGAAAGTAATAAATTGCCTTGCTGCTGGCATGATTTACAGACACTTGAAAGTGAGGCGATGGGTTACGAAAACGGCTATAGGTCCAGATTGGTAGCCCCGATTTGAAATCCGCCCTTTTCTATGAAGAGCAGAGAAGCAGGGGAAGATTTTAGCTTGCGGAACTTTTTTCCTCAAAAATGCTCCGAAAGTGGTCAAAACGACCGTTGTTTGGGAAGGTTGAAAAACACGTGGTAATGCAGTTACAAAAACAGCTGTACCGTAAGTTCCGTATGGAATATTTTGATTCTGCACACAGCTATGAATAGCAGAGATGTAGACGAATATCCCATTCACTCTAACTTATTGTCTAACTTGTTGCAGTATTGGTCAAAATAGACACTGCTTGCCAAAATGTTACAGAAACTGATGTTGGTGCTGTTACTTAAACTCCTGTAACTTTTGATGCGAATATCATTTTTGCCTCCAAACTCCAGATTTGAGTAGCAGAGAAGTAGACGAAGCTGGAACACTTGACATGTCTTGTCTAAGTGGTAGCAAAGTGGTTTTATTAGCTGATTTGTGTCAAAAATCGCTTGATTTCACTTACAAAGAATGTCACTTGGAAGTGATGATGTCACAATGGGGCACTTGAGTTTCTTGAGAGATCCAATGAAAGCGGAAGGAGGACATAAAGAGGACAAGAAAGTGAAAAACGGAAACAGTATAACAGATATCCAAAATTCTATACAAACAACTTGATCGAGACCATTGCGAATTTGTTGATATTGGAACGGCATTTCTAGCTTAATAAACGGTGTAGGAGGAGTGTCTCCTCATGATTTTGGCCCTGCAGCGTCTGCGAGTAACCTAGCCAACGGTTACATTTTGGAATATCAGAATTGACACAGAGAGCTGTTAGTGAAGAGCAGGTGAGGGGTTTATTAGATCGCTCTCCCTCGAGAACGGTAGACCCAATTTTAAAAGCGTTTCCGCCCTTGAGAAGCAGAGAAGTAGAGGAAGATTTTATGCCATAATATGTTTGTGTAACTGTTTGTTTAGTGGTCAAAACGATAGTTGTTTGGGAAAGTAATAAATTGCCTTGCTGCTGGCATGATTTACAGACACTTGAAAGTGAGGCGATGGGTTACGAAAACGGCTATAGGTCCAGATTGGTAGCCCCGATTTGAAATACGCCCTTTTCTATGAAGAGCAGAGAAGCAGGGGAAGATTTTAGCTTGCGGAACTTTTTTCCTCAAAAATGCTCCGAAAGTGGTCAAAACGATCGTTGTTTGGGAAGGTTGAAAAACACGTGGTAATGCAGTTACAAAAACAGCTGTACCGTAAGTTCCGTATGGAATATTTTGATTCTGCACACAGCTATGAATAGCAGAGATGTAGACGAATATCCCATTCACTCTAACTTATTGTCTAACTTGTTGCAGTATTGGTCAAAATAGACACTGCTTGCCAAAATGTTACAGAAACTGATGTTGGTGCTGTTACTTAAACTCCTGTAACTTTTGATGCGAATATCATTTTTGCCTCCAAACTCCAGATTTGAGTAGCAGAGAAGTAGACGAAGCTGGAACACTTGACATGTCTTGTGTAAGTGGTAGCAAAGTGGTTTTATTAGCTGATTTGTGTCAAAAATCGCTTGATTTCACTTACAAAGAATGTCACTTGGAAGTGATGATGTCACAATGGGGCACTTGAGTTTCTTGAGAGATCCAATGAAAGCGGAAGGAGGACATAAAGAGGACAAGAAAGTGAAAAACGGAAACAGTATAACAGATATCCAAAATTCTATACAAACAACTTGATCGAGACCATTGCGAATTTGTTGATATTGGAACGGCATTTCTAGCTTAATAAACGGTGTAGGAGGAGTGTCTCCTCATGATTTTGGCCCAGCAGCGTCTGCGAGTAACCTAGCCAACGGTTACATTTTGGAATATCAGAATTGACACAGAGAGCTGTTAGTGAAGAGCAGGTGAGGGGTTTATTAGATCGCTCTCCCTCGAGAACGGTAGACCCAATTTTAAAAGCGTTTCCGCCCTTGAGAAGCAGAGAAGTAGAGGAAGATTTTATGCCATAATATGTTTGTGTAACTGTTTGTTTAGTGGTCAAAACGATAGTTGTTTGGGAAAGTAATAAATTGCCTTGCTGCTGGCATGATTTACAGACACTTGAAAGTGAGGCGATGGGTTACGAAAACGGCTATAGGTCCAGATTGGTAGCCCCGATTTGAAATACGCCCTTTTCTATGAAGAGCAGAGAAGCAGGGGAAGATTTTAGCTTGCGGAACTTTTTTCCTCAAAAATGCTCCGAAAGTGGTCAAAACGATCGTTGTTTGGGAAGGTTGAAAAACACGTGGTAATGCAGTTACAAAAACAGCTGTACCGTAAGTTCCGTATGGAATATTTTGATTCTGCACACAGCTATGAATAGCAGAGATGTAGACGAATATCCCATTCACTCTAACTTATTGTCTAACTTGTTGCAGTATTGGTCAAAATAGACACTGCTTGCCAAAATGTTACAGAAACTGATGTTGGTGCTGTTACTTAAACTCCTGTAACTTTTGATGCGAATATCATTTTTGCCTCCAAACTCCAGATTTGAGTAGCAGAGAAGTAGACGAAGCTGGAACACTTGACATGTCTTGTGTAAGTGGTAGCAAAGTGGTTTTATTAGCTGATTTGTGTCAAAAATCGCTTGATTTCACTTACAAAGAATGTCACTTGGAAGTGATGATGTCACAATGGGGCACTTGAGTTTCTTGAGAGATCCAATGAAAGCGGAAGGAGGACATAAAGAGGACAAGAAAGTGAAAAACGGAAACAGTATAACAGATATCCAAAATTCTATACAAACAACTTGATCGAGACCATTGCGAATTTGTTGATATTGGAACGGCATTTCTAGCTTAATAAACGGTGTAGGAGGAGTGTCTCCTCATGATTTTGGCCCAGCAGCGTCTGCGAGTAACCTAGCCAACGGTTACATTTTGGAATATCAGAATTGACACAGAGAGCTGTTAGTGAAGAGCAGGTGAGGGGTTTATTAGATCGCTCTCCCTCGAGAACGGTAGACCCAATTTTAAAAGCGTTTCCGCCCTTGAGAAGCAGAGAAGTAGAGGAAGATTTTATGCCATAATATGTTTGTGTAACTGTTTGTTTAGTGGTCAAAACGATAGTTGTTTGGGAAAGTAATAAATTGCCTTGCTGCTGGCATGATTTACAGACACTTGAAAGTGAGGCGATGGGTTACGAAAACGGCTATAGGTCCAGATTGGTAGCCCCGATTTGAAATCCGCCCTTTTCTATGAAGAGCAGAGAAGCAGGGGAAGATTTTAGCTTGCGGAACTTTTTTCCTCAAAAATGCTCCGAAAGTGGTCAAAACGACCGTTGTTTGGGAAGGTTGAAAAACACGTGGTAATGCAGTTACAAAAACAGCTGTACCGTAAGTTCCGTATGGAATATTTTGATTCTGCACACAGCTATGAATAGCAGAGATGTAGACGAATATCCCATTCACTCTAACTTATTGTCTAAGTGGTTGCAAAGTGGTTTTATTAGCTGATTTGTGTCAAAAATTGCTTGATTTCACTTACAAAGAATGTCACTTGGAAGTGATGATGTCACAATGGGGCACTTAAGTTTCTTGAGAGATCCAATGAAAGCGGAAGGAGGACATGAAGAGGACAAGAAAGTGAAAAACGGAAACAGTATAACAGATATCCAAAATTCTATAGAAACAACTTGATCGAGACCGTTGCGAATTTGTTGATATCGGAACGGCATTTCTAGCTTAAACGGTGTAGGAGGAGTGTCTCCTCATGATTTTGGCCCTGCAGCGTCTGCGAGTATCCTAGCCAACGGTTCCGTTTTGGAATATCAGAATTGACACAGAGAGCTGTAGTGAAGAGCAGGTGAGGGATTTCTTAAATCGCTCTCCCTCGAGAACGGTAGACCCAATTTTAAAAGCGTTTCCGCCCTTGAGAAGCAGAGAGGTAGAGGAAGATTTCATGCCAAAATATGTTTGTGTAACTGTTTGTTTAGTGGTCAAAACGATAGTTGTTAGGGAAAGTAATAAATTGCCTTGCTGCTGCCATGATTTACAGACACTTGAAAGTGAGGCGAAGGGTTACGAAAACGGCTATAGGTACAGATTGGTAGCCCCGATATGAAATACGCCCTTTTCTATGAAGAGCAGAGAAGCAGGGGAAGATTTTAGCTTGCAGAACTTTTTTCCTCAAAAATGCTCCGAAAGTGGTCAAAACGACCGTTGTTTGGGAAGGTTGAAAACCACGTGGTAATGCAGTTACAAAAACAGCTGTACCGTAAGTTCCGTATGGAATATTTTGATTCTGCACACAGCTATGAATAGCAGAGAAGTAGACGAATATCCCATTCACTCTAACTTATTGTCTAACTTGTTGCAGTATTGGTCAAAATAGACACTGCTTGCCAAAATGTTACAGAAACTGATGTTGGTGCTGTTACTTAAACTCCTGTAACTTTTGATGCGAATATCATTTTTGCCTCCAAACTCCAGATTTGAGTAGCAGAGAAGTAGACGAAGCTGGAACACTTGACATGTCTTGTCTAAGTGTTTGCAAAGTGGTTTTATTAACTGATTTGTGTAAAAAATAGCTTGATTTCACTTACAAAGAATGTCACTTGGAAGTGATTATGTCACAATGGGGCACTTGAGTTTCTTTAGATATCCAATGAAAGCGGAAGGAGGACATAAAGAGGACAAGAAAGTGAAAAACGGAAACAGTATAACAGATATCCAAAATTCTATACAAACAACTTGATCGAGACCGTTGCGAATTTGTTGATATTGGAACGGCATTTCTAGCTTAATAAACGGTGTAGGAGGAGTGTCTCCTCATGATTTTGGCCCTGCAGCGTCTGCGAGTAACCTAGCCAACGGTTACATTTTGGAATATCAGAATTGACACAGAGAGCTGTTAGTGAAGAGCAGGTGAGGGGTTTATTAGATCGCTCTCCCTCGAGAACGGTAGACCCAATTTTAAAAGCGTTTCCGCCCTTGAGAAGCAGAGAAGTAGAGGAAGATTTTATGCCATAATATGTTTGTGTAACTGTTTGTTTAGTGGTCAAAACGATAGTTGTTAGGGAAAGTAATAAATTGCCTTGCTGCTGCCATGATTTACAGACACTTGAAAGTGAGGCGATGGGTTACGAAAACGGCTATAGGTACAGATTGGTAGCCCCGATATGAAATCCGCCCTTTTCTATGAAGAGCAGAGAAGCAGGGGAAGTTTTTAGCTTGCAGAACTTTTTTCCTCAAAAATGCTCCGAAAGTGATCAAAACGACCGTTGTTTGGGGAAGGTTGAAAAACAAGTGGTAATGCAGTTACAAAAACAGCTGTACCGTAAGTTCCGTATGGAATATTTTGATTCTGCACACAGCTATGAATAGCAGAGAAGTAGACGAATATCCCATTCACTCTAACTTCTTGTCTAACTTGTTGCAGTATTGGTCAAAATAGACACTGCTTGCCAAAATGTTACAGAAACTGATGTTGGTGCTGTTACTTAAACTCCTGTAACTTTTGATGCGAATATCATTTTTGCCTCCAATCTCCAGATTTGAGTAGCAGAGAAGTAGACGAAGCTGGAACACTTGACATGTCTTGTCTAAGTGGTTGCAAAGTGGTTTTATTAGCTGATTTGTGTCAAAAATTGCTTGATTTCACTTACAAAGAATGTCACTTGGAAGTGATGATGTCACAATGGGGCACTTGAGTTTCTTGAGAGATCCAATGAAAGCGGAAGGAGGACATGAAGAGGACAAGAAAGTGAAAAACGGAAACAGTTTAACAGATATCCAAAATTCTATAGAAACAACTTGATCGAGACCGTTGCGAATTTGTTGATATCGGAACGGCATTTCTAGCTTAAACGGTGTAGGAGGAGTGTCTCCTCATGATTTTGGCCCTGCAGCGTCTGCGAGTATCCTAGCCAACGGTTCCGTTTTGGAATATCAGAATTGACACAGAGAGCTGTTAGTGAAGAGCAGGTGAGGGATTTCTTAAATCGCTCTCCCTCGAGAACGGTAGACCCAATTTTAAAAGCGTTTCCGCCCTTGAGAAGCAGAGAGGTAGAGGAAGATTTCATGCCAAAATATGTTTGTGTAACTGTTTGTTTAGTGGTCAAAACGATAGTTGTTAGGGAAAGTAATAAATTGCCTTGCTGCTGCCATGATTTACAGACACTTGAAAGTGAGGCGAAGGGTTACGAAAACGGCTATAGGTACAGATTGGTAGCCCCGATATGAAATACGCCCTTTTCTATGAAGAGCAGAGAAGCAGGGGAAGTTTTTAGCTTGCGGAACTTTTTTCCTCAAAAATGCTCCGAAAGTGGTCAAAACGACCGTTGTTTGGGAAGGTTGAAAAACAAGTGGTAATGCAGTTACAAAAACAGCTGTACCGTAAGTTCCGTATGGAATATTGTGATTCTGCACACAGCTATGAATAGCAGAGAAGTAGACGAATATCCCATTCACTTTAACTTCTTGTCTAACTTGTTGCAGTATTGGTCAAAATAGACACTGCTTGCCAAAATGTTACAGAAACTGATGTTGGTGCTGTTACTTAAACTCCTGTAACTTTTGATGCGAATATCATTTTTGCCTCCAATCTCCAGATTTGAGTAGCAGAGAAGTAGACGAAGCTGGAACACTTGACATGTCTTGTCTAAGTGGTTGCAAAGTGGTTTTATTAGCTGATTTGTGTCAAAAATTGCTTGATTTCACTTACAAAGAATGTCACGTGGAAGTGATGATGTCACAATGGGGCACTTGAGTTTCTTGAGAGATCCAATGAAAGCGGAAGGAGGACATGAAGAGGACAAGAAAGTGAAAAACGGAAACAGTATAACAGATATCCAAAATTCTATAGAAACAACTTGATCGAGACCGTTGCGAATTTGTTGATATCGGAACGGCATTTCTAGCTTAAACGGTGTAGGAGGAGTGTCTCCTCATGATTTTGGCCCTGCAGCGTCTGCGAGTATCCTAGCCAACGGTTCCGTTTTGGAATATCAGAATTTACACAGAGAGCTGTAGTGAAGAGCAGGTGAGGGATTTCTTAAATCGCTCTCCCTCGAGAACGGTAGACCCAATTTTAAAAGCGTTTCCGCCCTTGAGAAGCAGAGAAGTAGAGGAAGATTTTATGCCAAAATATGTTTGTGTAACTGTTTGTTTAGTGGTCAAAACGATAGTTGTTTGGGAAAGTAATAAATTGCCTTGCTGCTGGCATGATTTACAGACACTTGAAAGTGAGGCGATGGGTTACGAAAACGGCTATAGGTCCAGATTGGTAGCCCCGATTTGAAATACGCCCTTTTCTATGAAGAGCAGAGAAGCAGGGGAAGATTTTAGCTTGCGGAACTTTTTTCCTCAAAAATGCTCCGAAAGTGGTCAAAACGACCGTTGTTTGGGAAGGTTGAAAAACAAGTGGTAATGCAGTTACAAAAACAGCTGTACCGTAAGTTCCGTATGGAATATTGTGATTCTGCACACAGCTATGAATAGCAGAGAAGTAGACGAATATCCCATTCACTCTAACTTCTTGTCTAACTTGTTGCAGTATTGGTCAAAATAGACACTGCTTGCCAAAATGTTACAGAAACTGATGTTGGTGCTGTTACTTAAACTCCTGTAACTTTTGATGCGAATATCATTTTTGCCTCCAATCTCCAGATTTGAGTAGCAGAGAAGTAGACGAAGCTGGAACACTTGACATGTCTTGTCTAAGTGGTTGCAAAGTGGTTTTATTAGCTGATTTGTGTCAAAAATTGCTTGATTTCACTTACAAAGAATGTCACGTGGAAGTGATGATGTCACAATGGGGCACTTGAGTTTCTTGAGAGATCCAATGAAAGCGGAAGGAGGACATGAAGAGGACAAGAAAGTGAAAAACGGAAACAGTATAACAGATATCCAAAATTCTATAGAAACACATTGATCGAGACCGTTGCGAATTTGTTGATATCGGAACGGCATTTCTAGCTTAAACGGTGTAGGAGGAGTGTCTCCTCATGATTTTGGCCCTGCAGCGTCTGCGAGTAACCTAGCCAACGGTTCCATTTTGGAATATCAGAATTGACACAGAGAGCTGTTAGTGAAGAGCAGGTGAGGGGTTTATTAGATCGCTCTCCCTCGAGAACGGTAGACCCAATTTTAAAAGCGTTTCCGCCCTTGAGAAGCAGAGAAGTAGAGGAAGATTTTATGCCAAAATATGTTTGTGTAACTGTTTGTTTAGTGGTCAAAACGATAGTTGTTTGGGAAAGTAATAAATTGCCTTGCTGCTGGCATGATTTACAGACACTTGAAAGTGAGGCGATGGGTTACGAAAACGGCTATAGGTCCAGATTGGTAGCCCCGATTTGAAATCCGCCCTTTTCTATGAAGAGCAGAGAAGCAGGGGAAGATTTTAGCTTGCGGAACTTTTTTCCTCAAAAATGCTCCGAAAGTGGTCAAAACGACCGTTGTTTGGGAAGGTTGAAAAACACGTGGTAATGCAGTTACAAAAACAGCTGTACCGTAAGTTCCGTATGGAATATTTTGATTCTGCACACAGCTATGAATAGCAGAGAAGTAGACGAATATCCCATTCACTCTAACTTCTTGTCTAACTTGTTGCAGTATTGGTCAAAATAGACACTGCTTGCCAAAATGTCACAGAAACTGATGTTGGTGCTGTTACTTAACCTGTCTACGATATTGGTTCCCAATTGGGAATCAACCCTCCCACGTTCAGCTGAAACGGCGGCGCATGGAACGCAAAAATATTCTTAAAAATATTTAACCTCCACACATTAACAAGTCCAATAGCTCAAATGAAAGATAAACACCTTGTTCATCTAACCAGCAAGTCAGATTTCTAAAATGTTTTACGGCGAAAACATAGCACATATATATGTAAAACCACCACCAGACACAGCTCATTTGAATAGCCAAAACATGCAATCAACAAACGCAGGATTAAAAAATAAATCGCTCACTAACCTTTTGAAAATCTTCATCAGATGACAGTAATATGACATGTTACACAGTACATTTTTTTTTTTCAATAATATGCCATTTATATCCATAAATGTCCATTTACAGTGAGTTCACGTTCAGAAATTACTCAAAAATGCCCGCAGGAAATCTAGGTAGCGCGGCAAGATAACGTAAATAGACATCATAAACTTTGACTAAATATACATGTTCTACATATAGTTAGAAAGATACACTGCTTCTTTATGCAACCGCTTTGTTAGATTTATTTTTAACGTTACAGAAATCGCACACTATTCAATATGCTGAGACGGCGCTCAGTTCCAAGCTACATTTCTACGTAATGTTGGAGTCAACAGAAACACAGATTTAAGCATAAATATTCCCTTACCTTCGATGGTCTTCGTTCAGAATGTTCTGGAAGGCTTCATACTTACCCAATACATCGTTTGGTTTCAAGTCTTGCGTCTTTGTATTAGCTACTGCTAATAACATCAGCTGAAATGCACCCAAAACGTCCTCTGGTCCGGAAAAGTTGCGCATCAAAACTTCAAAATTACATATTATATGTCGACTAAACAGGTCAAACTAAGTGCAGAAGCAAGCTTTATGATGTTTTAGACACGCAAAACAAACTTCAATTCAATCGACCATCGTCTGCCCTTCTCTTGAGTGCTGGAACAAAGGAATGGCTGGGACCAATTTGCGCCCCTACGCACAGCCTATTTTCTCGTGGCACGCACTAATTTCACTCCCATAGGGTCAATTCTCGCGGGATTTGAACGATTCAAAGCTCTACTGAAAGAGGACATCTAGCGGAAGAGATAGAAAGTCTCCCCAGAATGAATCATAACTGGTTGGGAAGGGTGGGGGCCATGACGTCAATGTTGCTCCAACTTTCATGGCCACAAAAACTAGTTTGGAAGAATGCCTGCCCTGTGAGTTCTGCTATACTTACAGACATAATTCCAACGGTTTTAGAATCTTTAGAGTGTTTTCTATCCAATAATAATTTTTACTTGCATATATTAGCAATTTTTGACAGATTTTTTTTTCAGTTTACTAGGGGTACCCAATCTCTCCAAAGGGGGCATATGTCTGCCATATCCTTAACAGGTTTTAAACTCCTGTAACTTTTGATGCGAATATCATTTTTGCCTCCAAACTCCAGATTTGAGTAGCAGAGAAGTAGACGAAGCTGGGACACTTGACATGTCTTGTCTAAGTGGTTGCAAAGTGGTTTTATTAGCTGATTTGTGTCAAAAATTGCTTGATTTCACTTACAAAGAATGTCACTTGGAAGTGATGATGTCACAATGGGGCACTTGAGTTTCTTGAGATATCCAATGAAAGCGGAAGGAGGACATAAAGAGGACAAGAAAGTGAAAAATGGAAACAGTATAACAGATATCCAAAATTCTATAGAAACAACTTGATCGAGACCGTTGCGAATTTGTTGATATTGGAATGGCATTTCTAGCTTAATAAACGGTGTAGGAGGAGTGTCTCCTCATGATTTTGGCCCTGCAGCGTCTGCGAGTAACCTAGCCAACGGTTCCATTTTGGAATATCAGAATTGACACAGAGAGCTGTTAGTGAAGAGCAGGTGAGGGGTTTATTAGATCGCTCTCCCTCGAGAACGGTAGACCCAATTTTAAAAGCGTTTCCGCCCTTGAGAAGCAGAGAAGTAGAGGAAGATTTTATGCCAAAATATGTTTGTGTAACTGTTTGTTTAGTGGTCAAAACGATAGTTGTTTGGGAAAGTAATAAATTGCCTTGCTGCTGGCATGATTTACAGACACTTGAAAGTGAGGCGATGGGTTACGAAAACGGCTATAGGTCCAGATTGGTAGCCCCGATTTGAAATCCGCCCTTTTCTATGAAGAGCAGAGAAGCAGGGGAAGATTTTAGCTTGCGGAACTTTTTTCCTCAAAAATGCTCCGAAAGTGGTCAAAACGACCGTTGTTTGGGAAGGTTGAAAAACACGTGGTAATGCAGTTACAAAAACAGCTGTACCGTAAGTTCCGTATGGAATATTTTGATTCTGCACACAGCTATGAATAGCAGAGAAGTAGACGAATATCCCATTCACTCTAACTTCTTGTCTAACTTGTTGCAGTATTGGTCAAAATAGA
This sequence comes from Oncorhynchus mykiss, assembly GCF_013265735.2. Lineage (NCBI taxonomy): Eukaryota > Metazoa > Chordata > Actinopteri > Salmoniformes > Salmonidae > Oncorhynchus > Oncorhynchus mykiss. Next base: position 48,647 of record NW_023494056.1, on the reverse strand, counting down.
CACTGCTTGCCAAAATGTCACAGAAACTGATGTTGGTGCTGTTACTTAATAAACGGTGTAGGAGGAGTGTCTCCTCATGATTTTGGCCCTGCAGCGTCTGCGAGTATCCTAGCCAACGGTTCCATTTTGGAATATCAGAATTGACACAGAGAGCTGTTAGTGAAGAGCAGGTGAGGGGTTTATTAGATCGCTCTCCCTCGAGAACGGTAGACCCAATTTTAAAAGCGTTTCCGCCCTTGAGAAGCAGAGAAGTAGAGGAAGATTTTATGCCAAAATATGTTTGTGTAACTGTTTGTTTAGTGGTCAAAACGATAGTTGTTTGGGAAAGTAATAAATTGCCTTGCTGCTGGCATGATTTACAGACACTTGAAAGTGAGGCGATGGGTTACGAAAACGGCTATAGGTCCAGATTGGTAGCCCCGATTTGAAATCCGCCCTTTTCTATGAAGAGCAGAGAAGCAGGGGAAGATTTTAGCTTGCGGAACTTTTTTCCTCAAAAATGCTCCGAAAGTGGTCAAAACGACCGTTGTTTGGGAAGGTTGAAAAACACGTGGTAATGCAGTTACAAAAACAGCTGTACCGTAAGTTCCGTATGGAATATTTTGATTCTGCACACAGCTATGAATAGCAGAGAAGTAGACGAATATCCCATTCACTCTAACTTCTTGTCTAACTTGTTGCAGTATTGGTCAAAATAGACACTGCTTGCCAAAATGTCACAGAAACTGATGTTGGTGCTGTTACTTAATAAACGGTGTAGGAGGAGTGTCTCCTCATGATTTTGGCCCTGCAGCGTCTGCGAGTATCCTAGCCAACGGTTCCATTTTGGAATATCAGAATTGACACAGAGAGCTGTTAGTGAAGAGCAGGTGAGGGGTTTATTAGATCGCTCTCCCTCGAGAACGGTAGACCCAATTTTAAAAGCGTTTCCGCCCTTGAGAAGCAGAGAAGTAGAGGAAGATTTTATGCCAAAATATGTTTGTGTAACTGTTTGTTTAGTGGTCAAAACGATAGTTGTTTGGGAAAGTAATAAATTGCCTTGCTGCTGGCATGATTTACAGACACTTGAAAGTGAGGCGATGGGTTACGAAAACGGCTATAGGTACAGATTGGTAGCTCCGATTTGAAATCCGCCCTTTTCTATGAAGAGCAGAGAAGCAGGGGAAGATTTTAGCTTGCGGAACTTTTTTCCTCAAAAATGCTCCGAAAGTGGTCAAAACGACCGTTGTTTGGGAAGGTTGAAAAACACGTGGTAATGCAGTTACAAAAACAGCTGTACCGTAAGTTCCGTATGGAATATTTTGATTCTGCACACAGCTATGAATAGCAGAGAAGTAGACGAATATCCCATTCATTCTAACTTCTTGTCTAACTTGTTGCAGTATTGGTCAAAATAGACACTGCTTGCCAAAATGTTACAGAAACTGATGTTGGTGCTGTTACTTAAACTCCTGTAACTTTTGATGCGAATATCATTTTTGCCTCCAAACTCCAGATTTGAGTAGCAGAGTTGTAGACAAAGCTGGAACACTTGACATTTCTTGTCTAAGTGGTTGCAAAGTGGTTTTATTAGCTTATTTGTGTCAAAAATGGCTTGATTTCACTTACAAAGAATGTCACTTGGAAGTGATGATGTCACAATGGGGCACTTGAGTTTCTTTAGAGATCCAAAGAAAGCGGAAGGAGGACATAAAGAGGACAAGAAAGTGAAAAACGGAAACAGTATAACAGATATCCAAAATTCTATAGAAACAACTTGATCGAGACCGTTGCGAATTTGTTGATATTGGAACGGCATTTCTAGCTTTAACGGTGTAGGAGGAGTGTCTCCTCATGATTTTGGCCCTGCAGCGTCTGCGAGTATCCTAGCCAACGGTTCCATTTTGGAATATCAGAATTGACACAGAGAGCTGTTAGTGAAGAGCAGGTGAGGGGTTTATTAGATCGCTCTCCCTCGAGAACGGTAGACCCAATTTTAAAAGCGTTTCCGCCCTTGAGAAGCAGAGAAGTAGAGGAAGATTTTATGCCAAAATATGTTTGTGTAACTGTTTGTTTAGTGGTCAAAACGATAGTTGTTTGGGAAAGTAATAAATTGCCTTGCTGCTGGCATGATTTACAGACACTTGAAAGTGAGGCGATGGGTTACGAAAACGGCTATAGGTACAGATTGGTAGCTCCGATTTGAAATCCGCCCTTTTCTATGAAGAGCAGAGAAGCAGGGGAAGATTTTAGCTTGCGGAACTTTTTTCCTCAAAAATGCTCCGAAAGTGGTCAAAACGACCGTTGTTAGGGAAGGTTGAAAAACACGTGGTAATGCAGTTACAAAAACAGCTGTACCGTAAGTTCCGTATGGAATATTTTGATTCTGCACACAGCTATGAATAGCAGAGAAGTAGACGAATATCCCATTCATTCTAACTTCTTGTCTAACTTGTTGCAGTATTGGTCAAAATAGACACTGCTTGCCAAAATGTTACAGAAACTGATGTTGGTGCTGTTACTTAAACTCCTGTAACTTTTGATGCAAATATCATTTTTGCCTCCAAACTCCAGATTTGAGTAGCAGAGTTGTAGACAAAGCTGGAACACTTGACATTTCTTGTCTAAGTGGTTGCAAAGTGGTTTTATTAGCTTATTTGTGTCAAAAATGGCTTGATTTCACTTACAAAGAATGTCACTTGGAAGTGATGATGTCACAATGGGGCACTTGAGTTTCTTTAGAGATCCAAAGAAAGCGGAAGGAGGACATAAAGAGGACAAGAAAGTGAAAAACGGAAACAGTATAACAGATATCCAAAATTCTATAGAAACAACTTGATCGAGACCGTTGCGAATTTGTTGATATTGGAACGGCATTTCTAGCTTTAACGGTGTAGGAGGAGTGTCTCCTCATGATTTTGGCCCTGCAGCGTCTGCGAGTATCCTAGCCAAAGGTTCCATTTTGGAATATCAGAATTGACACAGAGAGCTGTAGTGAAGAGCAGGTGAGGGGTTTCTTAAATCGCACTCCCTCGAGAACGGTAGACCCAATTTTAAAAGCGTTTCCGCCCTTGAGAAGCAGAGAAGTAGAGGAAGATTTTATGCCAAAATATGTTTGTGTAACTGTTTGTTTAGTGGTCAAAACGATAGTTGTTTGGGAAAGTAATAAATTGCCTTGCTGCTGGCATGATTTACAGACACTTGAAAGTGAGGCGATGGGTTACGAAAACGGCTATAGGTACAGATTGGTAGCTCCGATTTGAAATCCGCCCTTTTCTATGAAGAGCAGAGAAGCAGGGGAAGATTTTAGCTTGCGGAACTTTTTTCCTCAAAAATGCTCCGAAAGTGGTCAAAACGACCGTTGTTTGGGAAGGTTGAAAAACACGTGGTAATGCAGTTACAAAAACAGCTGTACCGTAAGTTCCGTATGGAATATTTTGATTCTGCACACAGCTATGAATAGCAGAGAAGTAGACGAATATCCCATTCATTCTAACTTCTTGTCTAACTTGTTGCAGTATTGGTCAAAATAGACACTGCTTGCCAAAATGTTACAGAAACTGATGTTGGTGCTGTTACTTAAACTCCTGTAACTTTTGATGCGAATATCATTTTTGCCTCCAAACTCCAGATTTGAGTAGCAGAGTTGTAGACGAAGCTGGAACACTTGACATTTCTTGTCTAAGTGGTTGCAAAGTGGTTTTATTAGCTTATTTGTGTCAAAAATGGCTTGATTTCACTTACAAAGAATGTCACTTGGAAGTGATGATGTCACAATGGGGCACTTGAGTTTCTTTAGAGATCCAAAGAAAGCGGAAGGAGGACATAAAGAGGACAAGAAAGTGAAAAACGGAAACAGTATAACAGATATCCAAAATTCTATACAAACAACTTGATCGAGACCGTTGCGAATTTGTTGATATTGGAACGGCATTTCTAGCTTTAACGGTGTAGGAGGAGTGTCTCCTCATGATTTTGGCCCTGCAGCGTCTGCGAGTATCCTAGCCAACGGTTCCATTTTGGAATATCAGAATTGACACAGAGAGCTGTTAGTGAAGAGCAGGTGAGGGGTTTATTAGATCGCTCTCCCTCGAGAACGGTAGACCCAATTTTAAAAGCGTTTCCGCCCTTGAGAAGCAGAGAAGTAGAGGAAGATTTTATGCCAAAATATGTTTGTGTAACTGTTTGTTTAGTGGTCAAAACGATAGTTGTTTGGGAAAGTAATAAATTGCCTTGCTGCTGGCATGATTTACAGACACTTGAAAGTGAGGCGATGGGTTACGAAAACGGCTATAGGTACAGATTGGTAGCTCCGATTTGAAATCCGCCCTTTTCTATGAAGAGCAGAGAAGCAGGGGAAGATTTTAGCTTGCGGAACTTTTTTCCTCAAAAATGCTCCGAAAGTGGTCAAAACGACCGTTGTTAGGGAAGGTTGAAAAACACGTGGTAATGCAGTTACAAAAACAGCTGTACCGTAAGTTCCGTATGGAATATTTTGATTCTGCACACAGCTATGAATAGCAGAGAAGTAGACGAATATCCCATTCATTCTAACTTCTTGTCTAACTTGTTGCAGTATTGGTCAAAATAGACACTGCTTGCCAAAATGTTACAGAAACTGATGTTGGTGCTGTTACTTAAACTCCTGTAACTTTTGATGCAAATATCATTTTTGCCTCCAAACTCCAGATTTGAGTAGCAGAGTTGTAGACAAAGCTGGAACACTTGACATTTCTTGTCTAAGTGGTTGCAAAGTGGTTTTATTAGCTTATTTGTGTCAAAAATGGCTTGATTTCACTTACAAAGAATGTCACTTGGAAGTGATGATGTCACAATGGGGCACTTGAGTTTCTTTAGAGATCCAAAGAAAGCGGAAGGAGGACATAAAGAGGACAAGAAAGTGAAAAACGGAAACAGTATAACAGATATCCAAAATTCTATAGAAACAACTTGATCGAGACCGTTGCGAATTTGTTGATATTGGAACGGCATTTCTAGCTTTAACGGTGTAGGAGGAGTGTCTCCTCATGATTTTGGCCCTGCAGCGTCTGCGAGTATCCTAGCCAAAGGTTCCATTTTGGAATATCAGAATTGACACAGAGAGCTGTAGTGAAGAGCAGGTGAGGGGTTTCTTAAATCGCACTCCCTCGAGAACGGTAGACCCAATTTTAAAAGCGTTTCCGCCCTTGAGAAGCAGAGAAGTAGAGGAAGATTTTATGCCAAAATATGTTTGTGTAACTGTTTGTTTAGTGGTCAAAACGATAGTTGTTTGGGAAAGTAATAAATTGCCTTGCTGCTGGCATGATTTACAGACACTTGAAAGTGAGGCGATGGGTTACGAAAACGGCTATAGGTACAGATTGGTAGCTCCGATTTGAAATCCGCCCTTTTCTATGAAGAGCAGAGAAGCAGGGGAAGATTTTAGCTTGCGGAACTTTTTTCCTCAAAAATGCTCCGAAAGTGGTCAAAACGACCGTTGTTTGGGAAGGTTGAAAAACACGTGGTAATGCAGTTACAAAAACAGCTGTACCGTAAGTTCCGTATGGAATATTTTGATTCTGCACACAGCTATGAATAGCAGAGAAGTAGACGAATATCCCATTCATTCTAACTTCTTGTCTAACTTGTTGCAGTATTGGTCAAAATAGACACTGCTTGCCAAAATGTTACAGAAACTGATGTTGGTGCTGTTACTTAAACTCCTGTAACTTTTGATGCGAATATCATTTTTGCCTCCAAACTCCAGATTTGAGTAGCAGAGTTGTAGACGAAGCTGGAACACTTGACATTTCTTGTCTAAGTGGTTGCAAAGTGGTTTTATTAGCTTATTTGTGTCAAAAATGGCTTGATTTCACTTACAAAGAATGTCACTTGGAAGTGATGATGTCACAATGGGGCACTTGAGTTTCTTTAGAGATCCAAAGAAAGCGGAAGGAGGACATAAAGAGGACAAGAAAGTGAAAAACGGAAACAGTATAACAGATATCCAAAATTCTATACAAACAACTTGATCGAGACCGTTGCGAATTTGTTGATATTGGAACGGCATTTCTAGCTTTAACGGTGTAGGAGGAGTGTCTCCTCATGATTTTGGCCCTGCAGCGTCTGCGAGTATCCTAGCCAACGGTTCCATTTTGGAATATCAGAATTGACACAGAGAGCTGTAGTGAAGAGCAGGTGAGGGGTTTCTTAAATCGCACTCCCTCGAGAACGGTAGACCCAATTTTAAAAGCGTTTCCGCCCTTGAGAAGCAGAGAGGTAGAGGAAGATTTTATGCCAAAATATGTTTGTGTAACTGTTTGTTTAGTGGTCAAAACGATAGTTGTTTGGGAAAGTAATAAATTGCCTTGCTGCTGGCATGATTTACAGACACTTGAAAGTGAGGCGATGGGTTACGAAAACGGCTATAGGTACAGATTGGTAGCTCCGATTTGAAATCCGCCCTTTTCTATGAAGAGCAGAGAAGCAGGGGAAGATTTTAGCTTGCGGAACTTTTTTCCTCAAAAATGCTCCGAAAGTGGTCAAAACGACCGTTGTTTGGGAAGGTTGAAAAACACGTGGTAATGCAGTTACAAAAACAGCTGTACCGTAAGTTCCGTATGGAATATTTTGATTCTGCACACAGCTATGAATAGCAGAGAAGTAGACGAATATCCCATTCATTCTAACTTCTTGTCTAACTTGTTGCAGTATTGGTCAAAATAGACACTGCTTGCCAAAATGTTACAGAAACTGATGTTGGTGCTGTTACTTAAACTCCTGTAACTTTTGATGCGAATATCATTTTTGCCTCCAAACTCCAGATTTGAGTAGCAGAGTTGTAGACGAAGCTGGAACACTTGACATTTCTTGTCTAAGTGGTTGCAAAGTGGTTTTATTAGCTTATTTGTGTCAAAAATGGCTTGATTTCACTTACAAAGAATGTCACTTGGAAGTGATGATGTCACAATGGGGCACTTGAGTTTCTTTAGAGATCCAAAGAAAGCGGAAGGAGGACATAAAGAGGACAAGAAAGTGAAAAACGGAAACAGTATAACAGATATCCAAAATTCTATAGAAACAACTTGATCGAGACCGTTGCGAATTTGTTGATATTGGAACGGCATTTCTAGCTTTAACGGTGTAGGAGGAGTGTCTCCTCATGATTTTGGCCCTGCAGCGTCTGCGAGTATCCTAGCCAACGGTTCCATTTTGGAATATCAGAATTGACACAGAGAGCTGTAGTGAAGAGCAGGTGAGGGGTTTCTTAAATCGCACTCCCTCGAGAACGGTAGACCCAATTTTAAAAGCGTTTCCGCCCTTGAGAAGCAGAGAGGTAGAGGAAGATTTTATGCCAAAATATGTTTGTGTAACTGTTTGTTTAGTGGTCAAAACGATAGTTGTTTGGGAAAGTAATAAATTGCCTTGCTGCTGGCATGATTTACAGACACTTGAAAGTGAGGCGATGGGTTACGAAAACGGCTATAGGTACAGATTGGTAGCTCCGATTTGAAATCCGCCCTTTTCTATGAAGAGCAGAGAAGCAGGGGAAGATTTTAGCTTGCGGAACTTTTTTCCTCAAAAATGCTCCGAAAGTGGTCAAAACGACCGTTGTTTGGGAAGGTTGAAAAACACGTGGTAATGCAGTTACAAAAACAGCTGTACCGTAAGTTCCGTATGGAATATTTTGATTCTGCACACAGCTATGAATAGCAGAGAAGTAGACGAATATCCCATTCACTCTAACTTCTTGTCTAACTTGTTGTAGTATTGGTCAAAATAGACACTGCTTGCCAAAATGTTACAGAAACTGATGTTGGTGCTGTTACTTAAACTCCTGTAACTTTTGATGCGAATATCATTTTTGCCTCCAAACTCCAGATTTGAGTAGCAGAGAAGTAGACGAAGCTGGAACACTTGACATGTCTTGTCTAAGTGGTTGCAAAGTGGTTTTATTAGCTGATTTGTGTCAAAAAAAGCTTGATTTCACTTACAAAGAATGACACTTGGAAGTGATGATGTCACAATGGGGCACTTGAGTTTCTTGAGAGATCCAATGAAAGCGGAAGGAGGACATAAAGAGGACAAGAAAGTGAAAAACGGAAACAGTATAACAGATATCCAAAATTCTATACAAACAACTTGATCGAGACCGTTGCGAATTTGTTGATATTGGAACGGCATTTCTAGCTTAATAAACGGTGTAGGAGGAGTGTCTCCTCATGATTTTGGCCCTGCAGCGTCTGCGAGTATCCTAGCCAACGGTTCCATTTTGGAATATCAGAATTGACACAGAGAGCTGTTAGTGAAGAGCAGGTGAGGGGTTTCTTAAATCGCACTCCCTCGAGAACGGTAGACCCAATTTTAAAAGCGTTTCCGCCCTTGAGAAGCAGAGAAGTAGAGGAAGATTTTATGCCAAAGTATGTTTGTGTAACTGTTTGTTTAGTGGTCAAAACGATAGTTGTTTGGGAAAGTAATAAATTGCCTTGCTGCTGGCATGATTTACAGACACTTGAAAGTGAGGCGATGGGTTACGAAAACGGCTATAGGTACAGATTGGTAGCTCCGATTTGAAATCCGCCCTTTTCTATGAAGAGCAGAGAAGCAGGGGAAGATTTTAGCTTGCGGAACTTTTTTCCTCAAAAATGCTCCGAAAGTGGTCAAAACGACCGTTGTTTGGGAAGGTTGAAAAACACGTGGTAATGCAGTTACAAAAACAGCTGTACCGTAAGTTCCGTATGGAATATTTTGATTCTGCACACAGCTATGAATAGCAGAGAAGTAGACGAATATCCCATTCACTCTAACTTCTTGTCTAACTTGTTGTAGTATTGGTCAAAATAGACACTGCTTGCCAAAATGTTACAGAAACTGATGTTAGTGCTGTTACTTAAACTCCTGTAACTTTTGATGCGAATATCATTTTTGCCTCCAAACTCCAGATTTGAGTAGCAGAGAAGTAGACGAAGCTGGAACACTTGACATGTCTTGTCTAAGTGGTTGCAAAGTGGTTTTATTAGCTGATTTGTGTCAAAAAATGCTTGATTTCACTTACAAAGAATGACACTTGGAAGTGATGATGTCACAATGGGGCACTTGAGTTTCTTGAGAGATCCAATGAAAGCGGAAGGAGGACATAAAGAGGACAAGAAAGTGAAAAACGGAAACAGTATAACAGATATCCAAAATTCTATACAAACAACTTGATCGAGACCGTTGCGAATTTGTTGATATTGGAACGGCATTTCTAGCTTAATAAACGGTGTAGGAGGAGTGTCTCCTCATGATTTTGGCCCTGCAGCGTCTGCGAGTATCCTAGCCAACGGTTCCATTTTGGAATATCAGAATTGACACAGAGAGCTGTAGTGAAGAGCAGGTGAGGGGTTTCTTAAATCGCACTCCCTCGAGAACGGTAGACCCAATTTTAAAAGCGTTTCCGCCCTTGAGAAGCAGAGAGGTAGAGGAAGATTTTATGCCAAAATATGTTTGTGTAACTGTTTGTTTAGTGGTCAAAACGATAGTTGTTTGGGAAAGTAATAAATTGCCTTGCTGCTGGCATGATTTACAGACACTTGAAAGTGAGGCGATGGGTTACGAAAACGGCTATAGGTCCAGATTGGTAGCCCCGATTTGAAATCCGCCCTTTTCTATGAAGAGCAGAGAAGCAGGGGAAGATTTTAGCTTGCGGAACTTTTTTCCTCAAAAATGCTCCGAAAGTGGTCAAAACGACCGTTGTTTGGGAAGGTTGAAAAACACGTGGTAATGCAGTTACAAAAACAGCTGTACCGTAAGTTCCGTATGGAATATTTTGATTCTGCACACAGCTATGAATAGCAGAGAAGTAGACGAATATCCCATTCATTCTAACTTCTTGTCTAACTTGTTGCAGTATTGGTCAAAATAGACACTGCTTGCCAAAATGTTACAGAAACTGATGTTGGTGCTGTTACTTAAACTCCTGTAACTTTTGATGCGAATATCATTTTTGCCTCCAAACTCCAGATTTGAGTAGCAGAGTTGTAGACAAAGCTGGAACACTTGACATTTCTTGTCTAAGTGGTTGCAAAGTGGTTTTATTAGCTTATTTGTGTCAAAAATGGCTTGATTTCACTTACAAAGAATGTCACTTGGAAGTGATGATGTCACAATGGGGCACTTGAGTTTCTTTAGAGATCCAAAGAAAGCGGAAGGAGGACATAAAGAGGACAAGAAAGTGAAAAACGGAAACAGTATAACAGATATCCAAAATTCTATACAAACAACTTGATCGAGACCGTTGCGAATTTGTTGATATTGGAACGGCATTTCTAGCTTAATAAACGGTGTAGGAGGAGTGTCTCCTCATGATTTTGGCCCTGCAGCGTCTGCGAGTATCCTAGCCAACGGTTCCATTTTGGAATATCAGAATTGACACAGAGAGCTGTTAGTGAAGAGCAGGTGAGGGGTTTATTAGATCGCTCTCCCTCGAGAACGGCAGACCCAATTTTAAAAGTGTTTCCGCCCTTGAGAAGCAGAGAGGTAGAGGAAGATTTTATGCCAAAATATGTTTGTGTAACTGTTTGTTTAGTGGTCAAAACGATAGTTGTTTGGGAAAGTAATAAATTGCCTTGCTGCTGGCATGATTTACAGACACTTGAAAGTGAGGCGATGGGTTACGAAAACGGCTATAGGTCCAGATTGGTAGTCCCGATTTGAAATCCGCCCTTTTCTATGAAGAGCAGAGAAGCAGGGGAAGATTTTAGCTTGCGGAACATTTTTCCTCAAAAATGCTCCGAAAGTGGTCAAAACGACCGTTGTTTGGGAAGGTTGAAAAACACTTGGTAATGCAGTTACAAAAACAGCTGTACCGTAAGTTCCGTATGGAATATTTTGATTCTGCACACAGCTATGAATAGCAGAGAAGTAGACGAATATCCCATTCACTCTAACTTCTTGTCTAACTTGTTGCAGTATTGGTCAAAATAGACACTGCTTGCCAAAATGTTACAGAAACTGATGTTGGTGCTGTTACTTAAACTCCTGTAACTTTTGATGCGAATATAATTTTTGCCTCCAAACTCCAGATTTGAGTAGCAGAGAAGTAGACGAAGCTGGAACACTTGACATGTCTTGTCTAAGTGGTTGCAAAGTGGTTTTATTAGCTGATTTGTGTCAAAAAATGCTTGATTTCACTTACAAAGAATGTCACTTGGAAGTGATGATGTCACAATGGGGCACTTGAGTTTCTTGAGAGATCCAATGAAAGCGGAAGGAGGACATAAAGAGGACAAGAAAGTGAAAAACGGAAACAGTATAACAGATATCCAAAATTCTATAGAAACAACTTGATCGAGACCGTTGCGAATTTGTTGATATTGGAACGGCATTTCTAGCTTAATAAACGGTGTAGGAGGAGTGTCTCCTCATGATTTTGGCCCTGCAGCGTCTGCGAGTATCCTAGCCAACGGTTCCATTTTGGAATATCAGAATTGACACAGAGAGCTGTTAGTGAAGAGCAGGTGAGGGGTTTCTTAAATCGCACTCCCTCGAGAACGGTAGACCCAATTTTAAAAGCGTTTCCGCCCTTGAGAAGCAGAGAGGTAGAGGAAGATTTTATGCCAAAATATGTTTGTGTAACTGTTTGTTTAGTGGTAAAAACGATAGTTGTTTGGGAAAGTAATAAATTGCCTTGCTGCTGGCATGATTTACAGACACTTGAAAGTGAGGCGATGGGTTACGAAAACGGCTATAGGTCCAGATTGGTAGTCCCGATTTGAAATCCGCCCTTTTCTATGAAGAGCAGAGAAGCAGGGGAAGATTTTAGCTTGCGGAACTTTTTTCCTCAAAAATGCTCCGAAAGTGGTCAAAACGACCGTTGTTTGGGAAGGTTGAAAAACACGTGGTAATGCAGTTACAAAAACAGCTGTACCGTAAGTTCCGTATGGAATATTTTGATTCTGCACACAGCTATGAATAGCAGAGAAGTAGACGAATATCCCATTCACTCTAACTTCTTGTCTAACTTGTTGCAGTATTGGTCAAAATAGACACTGCTTGCCAAAATGTTACAGAAACTGATGTTGGTGCTGTTACTTAAACTCCTGTAACTTTTGATGCGAATATCATTTTTGCCTCCAAACTCCAGATTTGAGTAGCAGAGAAGTAGACGAAGCTGGAACACTTGACATGTCTTGTCTAAGTGTTTGCAAAGTGGTTTTATTAGCTGATTTGTGTCAAAAATTGCTTGATTTCACTTACAAAGAATGTCACTTGGAAGTGATGATGTCACAATGGGGCACTTGAGTTTCTTTAGAGATCCAAAGAAAGCGGAAGGAGGACATAAAGAGGACAAGGAAGTGAAAAACGGAAACAGTATAACAGATATCCAAAATTTAAATACAAACAACTTGATCGAGACCGTTGCGAATTTGTTGATATTGGAACGGCATTTCTAGCTTAATAAACGGTGTAGGAGGAGTGTCTCCTCATGATTTTGGCCCTGCAGCGTCTGCGAGTATCCTAGCCAACGGTTCCATTTTGGAATATCAGAATTGACACAGAGAGCTGTAGTGAAGAGCAGGTGAGGGGTTTCTTAAATCGCACTCCCTCGAGAACGGTAGACCCAATTTTAAAAGCGTTTCCGCCCTTGAGAAGCAGAGAGGTAGAGGAAGATTTTATGCCAAAATATGTTTGTGTAACTGTTTGTTTAGTGGTCAAAACGATAGTTGTTTGGGAAAGTAATAAATTGCCTTGCTGCTGGCATGATTTACAGACACTTGAAAGTGAGGCGATGGGTTACGAAAACGGCTATAGGTCCAGATTGGTAGCCCCGATTTGAAATCCGCCCTTTTCTATGAAGAGCAGAGAAGCAGGGGAAGATTTTAGCTTGCGGAACTTTTTTCCTCAAAAATGCTCCGAAAGTGGTCAAAACGACCGTTGTTTGGGAAGGTTGAAAAACACGTGGTAATGCAGTTACAAAAACAGCTGTACCGTAAGTTCCGTATGGAATATTTTGATTCTGCACACAGCTATGAATAGCAGAGAAGTAGACGAATATCCCATTCATTCTAACTTCTTGTCTAACTTGTTGCAGTATTGGTCAAAATAGACACTGCTTGCCAAAATGTTACAGAAACTGATGTTGGTGCTGTTACTTAAACTCCTGTAACTTTTGATGCGAATATCATTTTTGCCTCCAAACTCCAGATTTGAGTAGCAGAGTTGTAGACAAAGCTGGAACACTTGACATTTCTTGTCTAAGTGGTTGCAAAGTGGTTTTATTAGCTTATTTGTGTCAAAAATGGCTTGATTTCACTTACAAAGAATGTCACTTGGAAGTGATGATGTCACAATGGGGCACTTGAGTTTCTTTAGAGATCCAAAGAAAGCGGAAGGAGGACATAAAGAGGACAAGAAAGTGAAAAACGGAAACAGTATAACAGATATCCAAAATTCTATACAAACAACTTGATCGAGACCGTTGCGAATTTGTTGATATTGGAACGGCATTTCTAGCTTAATAAACGGTGTAGGAGGAGTGTCTCCTCATGATTTTGGCCCTGCAGCGTCTGCGAGTATCCTAGCCAACGGTTCCATTTTGGAATATCAGAATTGACACAGAGAGCTGTTAGTGAAGAGCAGGTGAGGGGTTTATTAGATCGCTCTCCCTCGAGAACGGCAGACCCAATTTTAAAAGTGTTTCCGCCCTTGAGAAGCAGAGAGGTAGAGGAAGATTTTATGCCAAAATATGTTTGTGTAACTGTTTGTTTAGTGGTCAAAACGATAGTTGTTTGGGAAAGTAATAAATTGCCTTGCTGCTGGCATGATTTACAGACACTTGAAAGTGAGGCGATGGGTTACGAAAACGGCTATAGGTCCAGATTGGTAGTCCCGATTTGAAATCCGCCCTTTTCTATGAAGAGCAGAGAAGCAGGGGAAGATTTTAGCTTGCGGAACTTTTTTCCTCAAAAATGCTCCGAAAGTGGTCAAAACGACCGTTGTTTGGGAAGGTTGAAAAACACGTGGTAATGCAGTTACAAAAACAGCTGTACCGTAAGTTCCGTATGGAATATTTTGATTCTGCACACAGCTATGAATAGCAGAGAAGTAGACGAATATCCCATTCATTCTAACTTCTTGTCTAACTTGTTGCAGTATTGGTCAAAATAGACACTGCTTGCCAAAATGTTACAGAAACTGATGTTGGTGCTGTTACTTAAACTCCTGTAACTTTTGATGCGAATATCATTTTTGCCTCCAAACTCCAGATTTGAGTAGCAGAGTTGTAGACAAAGCTGGAACACTTGACATTTCTTGTCTAAGTGGTTGCAAAGTGGTTTTATTAGCTTATTTGTGTCAAAAATGGCTTGATTTCACTTACAAAGAATGTCACTTGGAAGTGATGATGTCACAATGGGGCACTTGAGTTTCTTTAGAGATCCAAAGAAAGCGGAAGGAGGACATAAAGAGGACAAGAAAGTGAAAAACGGAAACAGTATAACAGATATCCAAAATTCTATACAAACAACTTGATCGAGACCGTTGCGAATTTGTTGATATTGGAACGGCATTTCTAGCTTAATAAACGGTGTAGGAGGAGTGTCTCCTCATGATTTTGGCCCTGCAGCGTCTGCGAGTATCCTAGCCAACGGTTCCATTTTGGAATATCAGAATTGACACAGAGAGCTGTTAGTGAAGAGCAGGTGAGGGGTTTATTAGATCGCTCTCCCTCGAGAACGGCAGACCCAATTTTAAAAGTGTTTCCGCCCTTGAGAAGCAGAGAGGTAGAGGAAGATTTTATGCCAAAATATGTTTGTGTAACTGTTTGTTTAGTGGTCAAAACGATAGTTGTTTGGGAAAGTAATAAATTGCCTTGCTGCTGGCATGATTTACAGACACTTGAAAGTGAGGCGATGGGTTACGAAAACGGCTATAGGTCCAGATTGGTAGTCCCGATTTGAAATCCGCCCTTTTCTATGAAGAGCAGAGAAGCAGGGGAAGATTTTAGCTTGCGGAACATTTTTCCTCAAAAATGCTCCGAAAGTGGTCAAAACGACCGTTGTTTGGGAAGGTTGAAAAACACTTGGTAATGCAGTTACAAAAACAGCTGTACCGTAAGTTCCGTATGGAATATTTTGATTCTGCACACAGCTATGAATAGCAGAGAAGTAGACGAATATCCCATTCACTCTAACTTCTTGTCTAACTTGTTGCAGTATTGGTCAAAATAGACACTGCTTGCCAAAATGTTACAGAAACTGATGTTGGTGCTGTTACTTAAACTCCTGTAACTTTTGATGCGAATATAATTTTTGCCTCCAAACTCCAGATTTGAGTAGCAGAGAAGTAGACGAAGCTGGAACACTTGACATGTCTTGTCTAAGTGGTTGCAAAGTGGTTTTATTAGCTGATTTGTGTCAAAAAATGCTTGATTTCACTTACAAAGAATGTCACTTGGAAGTGATGATGTCACAATGGGGCACTTGAGTTTCTTGAGAGATCCAATGAAAGCGGAAGGAGGACATAAAGAGGACAAGAAAGTGAAAAACGGAAACAGTATAACAGATATCCAAAATTCTATAGAAACAACTTGATCGAGACCGTTGCGAATTTGTTGATATTGGAACGGCATTTCTAGCTTAATAAACGGTGTAGGAGGAGTGTCTCCTCATGATTTTGGCCCTGCAGCGTCTGCGAGTATCCTAGCCAACGGTTCCATTTTGGAATATCAGAATTGACACAGAGAGCTGTTAGTGAAGAGCAGGTGAGGGGTTTCTTAAATCGCACTCCCTCGAGAACGGTAGACCCAATTTTAAAAGCGTTTCCGCCCTTGAGAAGCAGAGAGGTAGAGGAAGATTTTATGCCAAAATATGTTTGTGTAACTGTTTGTTTAGTGGTAAAAACGATAGTTGTTTGGGAAAGTAATAAATTGCCTTGCTGCTGGCATGATTTACAGACACTTGAAAGTGAGGCGATGGGTTACGAAAACGGCTATAGGTCCAGATTGGTAGTCCCGATTTGAAATCCGCCCTTTTCTATGAAGAGCAGAGAAGCAGGGGAAGATTTTAGCTTGCGGAACTTTTTTCCTCAAAAATGCTCCGAAAGTGGTCAAAACGACCGTTGTTTGGGAAGGTTGAAAAACACGTGGTAATGCAGTTACAAAAACAGCTGTACCGTAAGTTCCGTATGGAATATTTTGATTCTGCACACAGCTATGAATAGCAGAGAAGTAGACGAATATCCCATTCACTCTAACTTCTTGTCTAACTTGTTGCAGTATTGGTCAAAATAGACACTGCTTGCCAAAATGTTACAGAAACTGATGTTGGTGCTGTTACTTAAACTCCTGTAACTTTTGATGCGAATATCATTTTTGCCTCCAAACTCCAGATTTGAGTAGCAGAGAAGTAGACGAAGCTGGAACACTTGACATGTCTTGTCTAAGTGTTTGCAAAGTGGTTTTATTAGCTGATTTGTGTCAAAAATTGCTTGATTTCACTTACAAAGAATGTCACTTGGAAGTGATGATGTCACAATGGGGCACTTGAGTTTCTTTAGAGATCCAAAGAAAGCGGAAGGAGGACATAAAGAGGACAAGGAAGTGAAAAACGGAAACAGTATAACAGATATCCAAAATTTAAATACAAACAACTTGATCGAGACCGTTGCGAATTTGTTGATATTGGAACGGCATTTCTAGCTTAATAAACGGTGTAGGAGGAGTGTCTCCTCATGATTTTGGCCCTGCAGCGTCTGCGAGTATCCTAGCCAACGGTTCCATTTTGGAATATCAGAATTGACACAGAGAGCTGTAGTGAAGAGCAGGTGAGGGGTTTCTTAAATCGCACTCCCTCGAGAACGGTAGACCCAATTTTAAAAGCGTTTCCGCCCTTGAGAAGCAGAGAGGTAGAGGAAGATTTTATGCCAAAATATGTTTGTGTAACTGTTTGTTTAGTGGTCAAAACGATAGTTGTTTGGGAAAGTAATAAATTGCCTTGCTGCTGGCATGATTTACAGACACTTGAAAGTGAGGCGATGGGTTACGAAAACGGCTATAGGTCCAGATTGGTAGCCCCGATTTGAAATCCGCCCTTTTCTATGAAGAGCAGAGAAGCAGGGGAAGATTTTAGCTTGCGGAACTTTTTTCCTCAAAAATGCTCCGAAAGTGGTCAAAACGACCGTTGTTTGGGAAGGTTGAAAAACACGTGGTAATGCAGTTACAAAAACAGCTGTACCGTAAGTTCCGTATGGAATATTTTGATTCTGCACACAGCTATGAATAGCAGAGATGTAGACGAATATCCCATTCACTCTAACTTATTGTCTAACTTGTTGCAGTATTGGTCAAAATAGACACTGCTTGCCAAAATGTTACAGAAACTGATGTTGGTGCTGTTACTTAAACTCCTGTAACTTTTGATGCGAATATCATTTTTGCCTCCAAACTCCAGATTTGAGTAGCAGAGAAGTAGACGAAGCTGGAACACTTGACATGTCTTGTCTAAGTGGTTGCAAAGTGGTTTTATTAGCTGATTTGTGTCAAAAAATGCTTGATTTCACTTACAAAGAATGACACTTGGAAGTGATGATGTCACAATGGGGCACTTGAGTTTCTTGAGAGATCCAATGAAAGCGGAAGGAGGACATAAAGAGGACAAGAAAGTGAAAAACGGAAACAGTATAACAGATATCCAAAATTCTATACAAACAACTTGATCGAGACCGTTGCGAATTTGTTGATATTGGAACGGCATTTCTAGCTTAATAAACGGTGTAGGAGGAGTGTCTCCTCATGATTTTGGCCCTGCAGCGTCTGCGAGTATCCTAGCCAACGGTTCCATTTTGGAATATCAGAATTGACACAGAGAGCTGTTAGTGAAGAGCAGGTGAGGGGTTTATTAGATCGCTCTCCCTTGAGAACGGTAGACCCAATTTTAAAAGCGTTTCCGCCCTTGAGAAGCAGAGAAGTAGAGGAAGATTTTATGCCAAAATATGTTTGTGTAACTGTTTGTTTAGTGGTAAAAACGATAGTTGTTTGGGAAAGTAATAAATTGCCTTGCTGCTGGCATGATTTACAGACACATGAAAGTGAGGCGATGGGTTACGAAAACGGCTATAGGTACAGATTGGTAGCCCCGATTTGAAATACGCCCTTTTCTATGAAGAGCAGAGAAGCAGGGGAAGATTTTAGCTTGCGGAACTTTTTTCCTCAAAAATGCTCCGAAAGTGGTCAAAACGACCGTTGTTTGGGAAGGTTGAAAAACACGTGGTAATGCAGTTACAAAAACAGCTGTACCGTAAGTTCCGTATGGAATATTTTGATTCTGCACACAGCTATGAATAGCAGAGAAGTAAACGAATATCCCATTCACTCTAACTTCTTGTCTAACTTGTTGCAGTATTGGTCAAAATAGACACTGCTTGACAAAATGTTACAGAAACTGATGTTGGTGCTGTTACTAAACTCCTGTAACTTTTGATGCGAATATCATTTTTGCCTCCAAACTCCAGATTTGAGTAGCAGAGAAGTAGACGAAGCTGGAACACTTGACATGTCTTGTCTAAGTGGTTGCAAAGTGGTTTTATTAGCTGATTTGTGTCAAAAATTGCTTGATTTCACTTACAAAGAATGTCACTTGGAAGTGATGATGTCACAATGGGGCACTTGAGTTTCTTGAGAGATCCAATGAAAGCGGAAGGAGGACATAAAGAGGACAAGAAAGTGAAAAACGGAAACAGTATAACAGATATCCAAAATTCTATACAAACAACTTGATCGAGACCGTTGCGAATTTGTTGATATTGGAACGGCATTTCTAGCTTAATAAACGGTGTAGGAGGAGTGTCTCCTCATGATTTTGGCCCTGCAGCGTCTGCGAGTATCCTAGCCAACGGTTCCATTTTGGAATATCAGAATTGACACAGAGAGCTGTAGTGAAGAGCAGGTGAGGGGTTTCTTAAATCGCACTCCCTCGAGAACGGTAGACCCAATTTTAAAAGCGTTTCCGCCCTTGAGAAGCAGAGAGGTAGAGGAAGATTTTATGCCAAAATATGTTTGTGTAACTGTTTGTTTAGTGGTAAAAACGATAGTTGTTTGGGAAAGTAATAAATTGCCTTGCTGCTGGCATGATTTACAGACACTTGAAAGTGAGGCGATGGGTTACGAAAACGGCTATAGGTACAGATTGGTAGCTCCGATTTGAAATCCGCCCTTTTCTATGAAGAGCAGAGAAGCAGGGGAAGATTTTAGCTTGCGGAACTTTTTTTCTCAAAAATGCTCCGAAAGTGGTCAAAACGACCGTTGTTTGGGAAGGTTGAAAAACACGTGGTAATGCAGTTACAAAAACAGCTGTACCGTAAGTTCCGTATGGAATATTTTGATTCTGCACACAGCTATGAATAGCAGAGAAGTAGACGAATATCCCATTCACTCTAACTTCTTGTCTAACTTGTTGCAGTATTGGTCAAAATAGACACTGCTTGCCAAAATGTTACAGAAACTGATGTTGGTGCTGTTACTTAAACTCCTGTAACTTTTGATGCGAATATCATTTTTGCCTCCAAACTCCAGATTTGAGTAGCAGAGAAGTAGACGAAGCTGGAACACTTGACATGTCTTGTCTAAGTGGTTGCAAAGTGGTTTTATTAGCTGATTTGTGTCAAAAAATGCTTGATTTCACTTACAAAGAATGACACTTGGAAGTGATGATGTCACAATGGGGCACTTGAGTTTCTTGAGAGATCCAATGAAAGCGGAAGGAGGACATAAAGAGGACAAGAAAGTGAAAAACGGAAACAGTATAACAGATATCCAAAATTCTATACAAACAACTTGATCGAGACCGTTGCGAATTTGTTGATATTGGAACGGCATTTCTAGCTTAATAAACGGTGTAGGAGGAGTGTCTCCTCATGATTTTGGCCCTGCAGCGTCTGCGAGTATCCTAGCCAACGGTTCCATTTTGGAATATCAGAATTGACACAGAGAGCTGTAGTGAAGAGCAGGTGAGGGGTTTCTTAAATCGCACTCCCTCGAGAACGGTAGACCCAATTTTAAAAGCGTTTCCGCCCTTGAGAAGCAGAGAGGTAGAGGAAGATTTTATGCCAAAATATGTTTGTGTAACTGTTTGTTTAGTGGTCAAAATGATAGTTGTTTGGGAAAGTAATAAATTGCCTTGCTGCTGGCATGATTTACAGACACTTGAAAGTGAGGCGATGGGTTACGAAAACGGCTATAGGTCCAGATTGGTAGCCCCGATTTGAAATCCGCCCTTTTCTATGAAGAGCAGAGAAGCAGGGGAAGATTTTAGCTTGCGGAACTTTTTTCCTCAAAAATGCTCCGAAAGTGGTCAAAACGACCGTTGTTTGGGAAGGTTGAAAAACACGTGGTAATGCAGTTACAAAAACAGCTGTACCGTAAGTTCCGTATGGAATATTTTGATTCTGCACACAGCTATGAATAGCAGAGAAGTAGACGAATATCCCATTCATTCTAACTTCTTGTCTAACTTGTTGCAGTATTGGTCAAAATAGACACTGCTTGCCAAAATGTTACAGAAACTGATGTTGGTGCTGTTACTTAAACTCCTGTAACTTTTGATGCGAATATCATTTTTGCCTCCAAACTCCAGATTTGAGTAGCAGAGAAGTAAATGAAGCTGGAACACTTGACATTTCTTGTCTAAGTGGTTGCAAAGTGGTTTTATTAGCTTATTTGTGTCAAAAATGGCTTGATTTCACTTACAAAGAATGTCACTTGGAAGTGATGATGTCACAATGGGGCACTTGAGTTTCTTTAGAGATCCAAAGAAAGCGGAAGGAGGACATAAAGAGGACAAGAAAGTGAAAAACGGAAACAGTATAACAGATATCCAAAATTCTATAGAAACAACTTGATCGAGACCGTTGCGAATTTGTTGATATTGGAACGGCATTTCTAGCTTTAACGGTGTAGGAGGAGTGTCTCCTCATGATTTTGGCCCTGCAGCGTCTGCGAGTATCCTAGCCAACGGTTCCATTTTGGAATATCAGAATTGACACAGAGAGCTGTTAGTGAAGAGCAGGTGAGGGGTTTCTTAAATCGCACTCCCTCGAGAACGGTAGACCCAATTTTAAAAGCGTTTCCGCCCTTGAGAAGCAGAGAAGTAGAGGAAGATTTTATGCCAAAATATGTTTGTGTAACTGTTTGTTTAGTGGTCAAAACGATAGTTGTTTGGGAAAGTAATAAATTGCCTTGCTGCTGGCATGATTTACAGACACTTGAAAGTGAGGCGATGGGTTACGAAAACGGCTATAGGTACAGATTGGTAGCTCCGATTTGAAATCCGCCCTTTTCTATGAAGAGCAGAGAAGCAGGGGAAGATTTTAGCTTGCGGAACTTTTTTCCTCAAAAATGCTCCGAAAGTGGTCAAAACGACCGTTGTTTGGGAAGGTTGAAAAACACGTGGTAATGCAGTTACAAAAACAGCTGTACCGTAAGTTCCGTATGGAATATTTTGATTCTGCACACAGCTATGAATAGCAGAGAAGTAGACGAATATCCCATTCACTCTAACTTCTTGTCTAACTTGTTGCAGTATTGGTCAAAATAGACACTGCTTGCCAAAATGTTACAGAAACTGATGTTGGTGCTGTTACTTAAACTCCTGTAACTTTTGATGCGAATATCATTTTTGCCTCCAAACTCCAGATTTGAGTAGCAGAGAAGTAGACGAAGCTGGAACACTTGACATGTCTTGTCTAAGTGGTTGCAAAGTGGTTTTATTAGCTGATTTGTGTCAAAAATGGATTGATTTCACTTACAAAGAATGTCACTTGGAAGTGATGATGTCACAATGGGGCACTTGAGTTTCTTTAGAGATCCAAAGAAAGCGGAAGGAGGACATAAAGAGGACAAGAAAGTGAAAAACGGAAACAGTATAACAGATATCCAAAATTCTATAGAAACAACTTGATCGAGACCGTTGCGAATTTGTTGATATTGGAACGGCATTTCTAGCTTTAACGGTGTAGGAGGAGTGTCTCCTCATGATTTTGGCCCTGCAGCGTCTGCGAGTATCCTAGCCAACGGTTCCATTTTGGAATATCAGAATTGACACAGAGAGCTGTAGTGAAGAGCAGGTGAGGGGTTTCTTAAATCGCACTCCCTCGAGAACGGTAGACCCAATTTTAAAAGCGTTTCCGCCCTTGAGAAGCAGAGAGGTAGAGGAAGATTTTATGCCAAAATATGTTTGTGTAACTGTTTGTTTAGTGGTCAAAACGATAGTTGTTTGGGAAAGTAATAAATTGCCTTGCTGCTGGCATGATTTACAGACACTTGAAAGTGAGGCGATGGGTTACGAAAACGGCTATAGGTTTGTGTCAAAAAATGCTTGATTTCACTTACAAAGAATGACACTTGGAAGTGATGATGTCACAATGGGGCACTTGAGTTTCTTGAGAGATCCAATGAAAGCGGAAGGAGGACATAAAGAGGACAAGAAAGTGAAAAACGGAAACAGTATAACAGATATCCAAAATTCTATACAAACAACTTGATCGAGACCGTTGCGAATTTGTTGATATTGGAACGGCATTTCTAGCTTAATAAACGGTGTAGGAGGAGTGTCTCCTCATGATTTTGGCCCTGCAGCGTCTGCGAGTATCCTAGCCAACGGTTCCATTTTGGAATATCAGAATTGACACAGAGAGCTGTTAGTGAAGAGCAGGTGAGGGGTTTCTTAAATCGCACTCCCTCGAGAACGGTAGACCCAATTTTAAAAGCGTTTCCGCCCTTGAGAAGCAGAGAAGTAGAGGAAGATTTTATGCCAAAATATGTTTGTGTAACTGTTTGTTTAGTGGTCAAAACGATAGTTGTTTGGGAAAGTAATAAATTGCCTTGCTGCTGGCATGATTTACAGACACTTGAAAGTGAGGCGATGGGTTACGAAAACGGCTATAGGTACAGATTGGTAGCTCCGATTTGAAATCCGCCCTTTTCTATGAAGAGCAGAGAAGCAGGGGAAGATTTTAGCTTGCGGAACTTTTTTCCTCAAAAATGCTCCGAAAGTGGTCAAAACGACCGTTGTTTGGGAAGGTTGAAAAACACGTGGTAATGCAGTTACAAAAACAGCTGTACCGTAAGTTCCGTATGGAATATTTTGATTCTGCACACAGCTATGAATAGCAGAGAAGTAGACGAATATCCCATTCACTCTAACTTCTTGTCTAACTTGTTGTAGTATTGGTCAAAATAGACACTGCTTGCCAAAATGTTACAGAAACTGATGTTAGTGCTGTTACTTAAACTCCTGTAACTTTTGATGCGAATATCATTTTTGCCTCCAAACTCCAGAGTTGAGTAGCAGAGAAGTAGACGAAGCTGGAACACTTGACATGTCTTGTCTAAGTGGTTGCAAAGTGGTTTTATTAGCTGATTTGTGTCAAAAAATGCTTGATTTCACTTACAAAGAATGTCACTTGGAAGTGATGATGTCACAATGGGGCACTTGAGTTTCTTTAGAGATCCAAAGAAAGCGGAAGGAGGACATAAAGAGGACAAGAAAGTGAAAAACGGAAACAGTATAACAGATATCCAAAATTCTATAGAAACAACTTGATCGAGACCGTTGCGAATTTGTTGATATTGGAACGGCATTTCTAGCTTTAACGGTGTAGGAGGAGTGTCTCCTCATGATTTTGGCCCTGCAGCGTCTGCGAGTATCCTAGCCAACGGTTCCATTTTGGAATATCAGAATTGACACAGAGAGCTGTAGTGAAGAGCAGGTGAGGGGTTTCTTAAATCGCACTCCCTCGAGAACGGTAGACCCAATTTTAAAAGCGTTTCCGCCCTTGAGAAGCAGAGAGGTAGAGGAAGATTTTATGCCAAAATATGTTTGTGTAACTGTTTGTTTAGTGGTCAAAACGATAGTTGTTTGGGAAAGTAATAAATTGCCTTGCTGCTGGCATGATTTACAGACACTTGAAAGTGAGGCGATGGGTTACGAAAACGGCTATAGGTACAGATTGGTAGCTCCGATTTGAAATCCGCCCTTTTCTATGAAGAGCAGAGAAGCAGGGGAAGATTTTAGCTTGCGGAACTTTTTTCCTCAAAAATGCTCCGAAAGTGGTCAAAACGACCGTTGTTTGGGAAGGTTGAAAAACACGTGGTAATGCAGTTACAAAAACAGCTGTACCGTAAGTTCCGTATGGAATATTTTGATTCTGCACACAGCTATGAATAGCAGAGAAGTAGACGAATATCCCATTCACTCTAACTTCTTGTCTAACTTGTTGCAGTATTGGTCAAAATAGACACTGCTTGCCAAAATGTTAGAGAAACTGATGTTGGTGCTGTTACTTAAACTCCTGTAACTTTTGATGCGAATATCATTTTTGCCTCCAAACTCCAGATTTGAGTAGCAGAGAAGTAGACGAAGCTGGAACACTTGACATGTCTTGTCTAAGTGGTTGCAAAGTGGTTTTATTAGCTGATTTGTGTCAAAAAATGCTTGATTTCACTTACAAAGAATGACACTTGGAAGTGATGATGTCACAATGGGGCACTTGAGTTTCTTGAGAGATCCAATGAAAGCGGAAGGAGGACATAAAGAGGACAAGAAAGTGAAAAACGGAAACAGTATAACAGATATCCAAAATTCTATACAAACAACTTGATCGAGACCGTTGCGAATTTGTTGATATTGGAACGGCATTTCTAGCTTAATAAACGGTGTAGGAGGAGTGTCTCCTCATGATTTTGGCCCTGCAGCGTCTGCGAGTATCCTAGCCAACGGTTCCATTTTGGAATATCAGAATTGACACAGAGAGCTGTTAGTGAAGAGCAGGTGAGGGGTTTCTTAAATCGCACTCCCTCGAGAACGGTAGACCCAATTTTAAAAGCGTTTCCGCCCTTGAGAAGCAGAGAAGTAGAGGAAGATTTTATGCCAAAATATGTTTGTGTAACTGTTTGTTTAGTGGTCAAAACGATAGTTGTTTGGGAAAGTAATAAATTGCCTTGCTGCTGGCATGATTTACAGACACTTGAAAGTGAGGCGATGGGTTACGAAAACGGCTATAGGTCCAGATTGGTAGCCCCGATTTGAAATCCGCCCTTTTCTATGAAGAGCAGAGAAGCAGGGGAAGATTTTAGCTTGCGGAACTTTTTTCCTCAAAAATGCTCCGAAAGTGGTCAAAACGACCGTTGTTTGGGAAGGTTGAAAAACACGTGGTAATGCAGTTACAAAAACAGCTGTACCGTAAGTTCCGTATGGAATATTTTGATTCTGCACACAGCTATGAATAGCAGAGAAGTAGACGAATATCCCATTCACTCTAACTTCTTGTCTAACTTGTTGCAGTATTGGTCAAAATAGACACTGCTTGCCAAAATGTTACAGAAACTGATGTTGGTGCTGTTACTTAAACTCCTGTAACTTTTGATGCGAATATCATTTTTGCCTCCAAACTCCAGATTTGAGTAGCAGAGAAGTAGACGAAGCTGGAACACTTGACATGTCTTGTCTAAGTGGTTGCAAAGTGGTTTTATTAGCTGATTTGTGTCAAAAAATGCTTGATTTCACTTACAAAGAATGACACTTGGAAGTGATGATGTCACAATGGGGCACTTGAGTTTCTTGAGAGATCCAATGAAAGCGGAAGGAGGACATAAAGAGGACAAGAAAGTGAAAAACGGAAACAGTATAACAGATATCCAAAATTCTATACAAACAACTTGATCGAGACCGTTGCGAATTTGTTGATATTGGAACGGCATTTCTAGCTTAATAAACGGTGTAGGAGGAGTGTCTCCTCATGATTTTGGCCCTGCAGCGTCTGCGAGTATCCTAGCCAACGGTTCCATTTTGGAATATCAGAATTGACACAGAGAGCTGTTAGTGAAGAGCAGGTGAGGGGTTTCTTAAATCGCACTCCCTCGAGAACGGTAGACCCAATTTTAAAAGCGTTTCCGCCCTTGAGAAGCAGAGAAGTAGAGGAAGATTTTATGCCAAAATATGTTTGTGTAACTGTTTGTTTAGTGGTCAAAACGATAGTTGTTTGGGAAAGTAATAAATTGCCTTGCTGCTGGCATGATTTACAGACACTTGAAAGTGAGGCGATGGGTTACGAAAACGGCTATAGGTCCAGATTGGTAGCCCCGATTTGAAATCCGCCCTTTTCTATGAAGAGCAGAGAAGCAGGGGAAGATTTTAGCTTGCGGAACTTTTTTCCTCAAAAATGCTCCGAAAGTGGTCAAAACGACCGTTGTTTGGGAAGGTTGAAAAACACGTGGTAATGCAGTTACAAAAACAGCTGTACCGTAAGTTCCGTATGGAATATTTTGATTCTGCACACAGCTATGAATAGCAGAGAAGTAGACGAATATCCCATTCACTCTAACTTCTTGTCTAACTTGTTGCAGTATTGGTCAAAATAGACACTGCTTGCCAAAATGTTACAGAAACTGATGTTGGTGCTGTTACTTAAACTCCTGTAACTTTTGATGCGAATATCATTTTTGCCTCCAAACTCCAGATTTGAGTAGCAGAGAAGTAGACGAAGCTGGAACACTTGACATGTCTTGTCTAAGTGGTTGCAAAGTGGTTTTATTAGCTGATTTGTGTCAAAAAATGCTTGATTTCACTTACAAAGAATGACACTTGGAAGTGATGATGTCACAATGGGGCACTTGAGTTTCTTGAGAGATCCAATGAAAGCGGAAGGAGGACATAAAGAGGACAAGAAAGTGAAAAACGGAAACAGTATAACAGATATCCAAAATTCTATACAAACAACTTGATCGAGACCGTTGCGAATTTGTTGATATTGGAACGGCATTTCTAGCTTAATAAACGGTGTAGGAGGAGTGTCTCCTCATGATTTTGGCCCTGCAGCGTCTGCGAGTATCCTAGCCAACGGTTCCATTTTGGAATATCAGAATTGACACAGAGAGCTGTTAGTGAAGAGCAGGTGAGGGGTTTCTTAAATCGCACTCCCTCGAGAACGGTAGACCCAATTTTAAAAGCGTTTCCGCCCTTGAGAAGCAGAGAAGTAGAGGAAGATTTTATGCCAAAATATGTTTGTGTAACTGTTTGTTTAGTGGTCAAAACGATAGTTGTTTGGGAAAGTAATAAATTGCCTTGCTGCTGGCATGATTTACAGACACTTGAAAGTGAGGCGATGGGTTACGAAAACGGCTATAGGTCCAGATTGGTAGCCCCGATTTGAAATCCGCCCTTTTCTATGAAGAGCAGAGAAGCAGGGGAAGATTTTAGCTTGCGGAACTTTTTTCCTCAAAAATGCTCCGAAAGTGGTCAAAACGACCGTTGTTTGGGAAGGTTGAAAAACACGTGGTAATGCAGTTACAAAAACAGCTGTACCGTAAGTTCCGTATGGAATATTTTGATTCTGCACACAGCTATGAATAGCAGAGAAGTAGACGAATATCCCATTCACTCTAACTTCTTGTCTAACTTGTTGTAGTATTGGTCAAAATAGACACTGCTTGCCAAAATGTTACAGAAACTGATGTTAGTGCTGTTACTTAAACTCCTGTAACTTTTGATGCGAATATCATTTTTGCCTCCAAACTCCAGAGTTGAGTAGCAGAGAAGTAGACGAAGCTGGAACACTTGACATGTCTTGTCTAAGTGGTTGCAAAGTGGTTTTATTAGCTGATTTGTGTCAAAAAATGCTTGATTTCACTTACAAAGAATGACACTTGGAAGTGATGATGTCACAATGGGGCACTTGAGTTTCTTGAGAGATCCAATGAAAGCGGAAGGAGGACATAAAGAGGACAAGAAAGTGAAAAACGGAAACAGTATAACAGATATCCAAAATTCTATACAAACAACTTGATCGAGACCGTTGCGAATTTGTTGATATTGGAACGGCATTTCTAGCTTAATAAACGGTGTAGGAGGAGTGTCTCCTCATGATTTTGGCCCTGCAGCGTCTGCGAGTATCCTAGCCAACGGTTCCATTTTGGAATATCAGAATTGACACAGAGAGCTGTTAGTGAAGAGCAGGTGAGGGGTTTCTTAAATCGCACTCCCTCGAGAACGGTAGACCCAATTTTAAAAGCGTTTCCGCCCTTGAGAAGCAGAGAAGTAGAGGAAGATTTTATGCCAAAATATGTTTGTGTAACTGTTTGTTTAGTGGTCAAAACGATAGTTGTTTGGGAAAGTAATAAATTGCCTTGCTGCTGGCATGATTTACAGACACTTGAAAGTGAGGCGATGGGTTACGAAAACGGCTATAGGTCCAGATTGGTAGCCCCGATTTGAAATCCGCCCTTTTCTATGAAGAGCAGAGAAGCAGGGGAAGATTTTAGCTTGCGGAACTTTTTTCCTCAAAAATGCTCCGAAAGTGGTCAAAACGACCGTTGTTTGGGAAGGTTGAAAAACACGTGGTAATGCAGTTACAAAAACAGCTGTACCGTAAGTTCCGTATGGAATATTTTGATTCTGCACACAGCTATGAATAGCAGAGAAGTAGACGAATATCCCATTCACTCTAACTTCTTGTCTAACTTGTTGCAGTATTGGTCAAAATAGACACTGCTTGCCAAAATGTTACAGAAACTGATGTTGGTGCTGTTACTTAAACTCCTGTAACTTTTGATGCGAATATCATTTTTGCCTCCAAACTCCAGATTTGAGTAGCAGAGAAGTAGACTAAGCTGGAACACTTGACATGTCTTGTCTAAGTGGTTGCAAAGTGGTTTTATTAGCTGATTTGTGTCAAAAAATGCTTGATTTCACTTACAAAGAATGACACTTGGAAGTGATGATGTCACAATGGGGCACTTGAGTTTCTTGAGAGATCCAATGAAAGCGGAAGGAGGACATAAAGAGGACAAGAAAGTGAAAAACGGAAACAGTATAACAGATATCCAAAATTCTATACAAACAACTTGATCGAGACCGTTGCGAATTTGTTGATATTGGAACGGCATTTCTTGCTTAATAAACGGTGTAGGAGGAGTGTCTCCTCATGATTTTGGCCCTGCAGCGTCTGCGAGTATCCTAGCCAACGGTTCCATTTTGGAATATCAGAATTGACACAGAGAGCTGTTAGTGAAGAGCAGGTGAGGGGTTTCTTAAATCGCACTCCCTCGAGAACGGTAGACCCAATTTTAAAAGCGTTTCCGCCCTTGAGAAGCAGAGAGGTAGAGGAAGATTTTATGCCAAAATATGTTTGTGTAACTGTTTGTTTAGTGGTCAAAACGATAGTTGTTTGGGAAAGTAATAAATTGCCTTGCTGCTGGCATGATTTACAGACACTTGAAAGTGAGGCGATGGGTTACGAAAACGGCTATAGGTACAGATTGGTAGCTCCGATTTGAAATCCGCCCTTTTCTATGAAGAGCAGAGAAGCAGGGGAAGATTTTAGCTTGCGGAACTTTTTTCCTCAAAAATGCTCCGAAAGTGGTCAAAACGACCGTTGTTTGGGAAGGTTGAAAAACACGTGGTAATGCAGTTACAAAAACAGCTGTACCGTAAGTTCCGTATGGAATATTTTGATTCTGCACACAGCTATGAATAGCAGAGAAGTAGACGAATATCCCATTCACTCTAACTTCTTGTCTAACTTGTTGTAGTATTGGTCAAAATAGACACTGCTTGCCAAAATGTTACAGAAACTGATGTTAGTGCTGTTACTTAAACTCCTGTAACTTTTGATGCGAATATCATTTTTGCCTCCAAACTCCAGATTTGAGTAGCAGAGAAGTAGACGAAGCTGGAACACTTGACATGTCTTGTCTAAGTGGTTGCAAAGTGGTTTTATTAGCTGATTTGTGTCAAAAAATGCTTGATTTCACTTACAAAGAATGACACTTGGAAGTGATGATGTCACAATGGGGCACTTGAGTTTCTTGAGAGATCCAATGAAAGCGGAAGGAGGACATAAAGAGGACAAGAAAGTGAAAAACGGAAACAGTATAACAGATATCCAAAATTCTATACAAACAACTTGATCGAGACCGTTGCGAATTTGTTGATATTGGAACGGCATTTCTAGCTTAATAAACGGTGTAGGAGGAGTGTCTCCTCATGATTTTGGCCCTGCAGCGTCTGCGAGTATCCTAGCCAACGGTTCCATTTTGGAATATCAGAATTGACACAGAGAGCTGTTAGTGAAGAGCAGGTGAGGGGTTTCTTAAATCGCACTCCCTCGAGAACGGTAGACCCAATTTTAAAAGCGTTTCCGCCCTTGAGAAGCAGAGAAGTAGAGGAAGATTTTATGCCAAAATATGTTTGTGTAACTGTTTGTTTAGTGGTCAAAACGATAGTTGTTTGGGAAAGTAATAAATTGCCTTGCTGCTGGCATGATTTACAGACACTTGAAAGTGAGGCGATGGGTTACGAAAACGGCTATAGGTACAGATTGGTAGCTCCGATTTGAAATCCGCCCTTTTCTATGAAGAGCAGAGAAGCAGGGGAAGATTTTAGCTTGCGGAACTTTTTTCCTCAAAAATGCTCCGAAAGTGGTCAAAACGACCGTTGTTTGGGAAGGTTGAAAAACACGTGGTAATGCAGTTACAAAAACAGCTGTACCGTAAGTTCCGTATGGAATATTTTGATTCTGCACACAGCTATGAATAGCAGAGAAGTAGACGAATATCCCATTCACTCTAACTTCTTGTCTAACTTGTTGCAGTATTGGTCAAAATAGACACTGCTTGCCAAAATGTTACAGAAACTGATGTTGGTGCTGTTACTTAAACTCCTGTAACTTTTGATGCGAATATCATTTTTGCCTCCAAACTCCAGATTTGAGTAGCAGAGAAGTAGACTAAGCTGGAACACTTGACATGTCTTGTCTAAGTGGTTGCAAAGTGGTTTTATTAGCTGATTTGTGTCAAAAAATGCTTGATTTCACTTACAAAGAATGACACTTGGAAGTGATGATGTCACAATGGGGCACTTGAGTTTCTTGAGAGATCCAATGAAAGCGGAAGGAGGACATAAAGAGGACAAGAAAGTGAAAAACGGAAACAGTATAACAGATATCCAAAATTCTATACAAACAACTTGATCGAGACCGTTGCGAATTTGTTGATATTGGAACGGCATTTCTTGCTTAATAAACGGTGTAGGAGGAGTGTCTCCTCATGATTTTGGCCCTGCAGCGTCTGCGAGTATCCTAGCCAACGGTTCCATTTTGGAATATCAGAATTGACACAGAGAGCTGTTAGTGAAGAGCAGGTGAGGGGTTTCTTAAATCGCACTCCCTCGAGAACGGTAGACCCAATTTTAAAAGCGTTTCCGCCCTTGAGAAGCAGAGAGGTAGAGGAAGATTTTATGCCAAAATATGTTTGTGTAACTGTTTGTTTAGTGGTCAAAACGATAGTTGTTTGGGAAAGTAATAAATTGCCTTGCTGCTGGCATGATTTACAGACACTTGAAAGTGAGGCGATGGGTTACGAAAACGGCTATAGGTACAGATTGGTAGCTCCGATTTGAAATCCGCCCTTTTCTATGAAGAGCAGAGAAGCAGGGGAAGATTTTAGCTTGCGGAACTTTTTTCCTCAAAAATGCTCCGAAAGTGGTCAAAACGACCGTTGTTTGGGAAGGTTGAAAAACACGTGGTAATGCAGTTACAAAAACAGCTGTACCGTAAGTTCCGTATGGAATATTTTGATTCTGCACACAGCTATGAATAGCAGAGAAGTAGACGAATATCCCATTCACTCTAACTTCTTGTCTAACTTGTTGCAGTATTGGTCAAAATAGACACTGCTTGCCAAAATGTTACAGAAACTGATGTTGGTGCTGTTACTTAAACTCCTGTAACTTTTGATGCGAATATCATTTTTGCCTCCAAACTCCAGATTTGAGTAGCAGAGAAGTAGACTAAGCTGGAACACTTGACATGTCTTGTCTAAGTGGTTGCAAAGTGGTTTTATTAGCTGATTTGTGTCAAAAAATGCTTGATTTCACTTACAAAGAATGACACTTGGAAGTGATGATGTCACAATGGGGCACTTGAGTTTCTTGAGAGATCCAATGAAAGCGGAAGGAGGACATAAAGAGGACAAGAAAGTGAAAAACGGAAACAGTATAACAGATATCCAAAATTCTATACAAACAACTTGATCGAGACCGTTGCGAATTTGTTGATATTGGAACGGCATTTCTTGCTTAATAAACGGTGTAGGAGGAGTGTCTCCTCATGATTTTGGCCCTGCAGCGTCTGCGAGTATCCTAGCCAACGGTTCCATTTTGGAATATCAGAATTGACACAGAGAGCTGTTAGTGAAGAGCAGGTGAGGGGTTTCTTAAATCGCACTCCCTCGAGAACGGTAGACCCAATTTTAAAAGCGTTTCCGCCCTTGAGAAGCAGAGAGGTAGAGGAAGATTTTATGCCAAAATATGTTTGTGTAACTGTTTGTTTAGTGGTCAAAACGATAGTTGTTTGGGAAAGTAATAAATTGCCTTGCTGCTGGCATGATTTACAGACACTTGAAAGTGAGGCGATGGGTTACGAAAACGGCTATAGGTACAGATTGGTAGCTCCGATTTGAAATCCGCCCTTTTCTATGAAGAGCAGAGAAGCAGGGGAAGATTTTAGCTTGCGGAACTTTTTTCCTCAAAAATGCTCCGAAAGTGGTCAAAACGACCGTTGTTTGGGAAGGTTGAAAAACACGTGGTAATGCAGTTACAAAAACAGCTGTACCGTAAGTTCCGTATGGAATATTTTGATTCTGCACACAGCTATGAATAGCAGAGAAGTAGACGAATATCCCATTCACTCTAACTTCTTGTCTAACTTGTTGTAGTATTGGTCAAAATAGACACTGCTTGCCAAAATGTTACAGAAACTGATGTTAGTGCTGTTACTTAAACTCCTGTAACTTTTGATGCGAATATCATTTTTGCCTCCAAACTCCAGATTTGAGTAGCAGAGAAGTAGACGAAGCTGGAACACTTGACATGTCTTGTCTAAGTGGTTGCAAAGTGGTTTTATTAGCTGATTTGTGTCAAAAAATGCTTGATTTCACTTACAAAGAATGACACTTGGAAGTGATGATGTCACAATGGGGCACTTGAGTTTCTTGAGAGATCCAATGAAAGCGGAAGGAGGACATAAAGAGGACAAGAAAGTGAAAAACGGAAACAGTATAACAGATATCCAAAATTCTATACAAACAACTTGATCGAGACCGTTGCGAATTTGTTGATATTGGAACGGCATTTCTAGCTTAATAAACGGTGTAGGAGGAGTGTCTCCTCATGATTTTGGCCCTGCAGCGTCTGCGAGTATCCTAGCCAACGGTTCCATTTTGGAATATCAGAATTGACACAGAGAGCTGTTAGTGAAGAGCAGGTGAGGGGTTTCTTAAATCGCACTCCCTCGAGAACGGTAGACCCAATTTTAAAAGCGTTTCCGCCCTTGAGAAGCAGAGAAGTAGAGGAAGATTTTATGCCAAAATATGTTTGTGTAACTGTTTGTTTAGTGGTCAAAACGATAGTTGTTTGGGAAAGTAATAAATTGCCTTGCTGCTGGCATGATTTACAGACACTTGAAAGTGAGGCGATGGGTTACGAAAACGGCTATAGGTACAGATTGGTAGCTCCGATTTGAA
The DNA here is from genome assembly GCF_013265735.2 of Oncorhynchus mykiss. Taxonomy (NCBI): domain Eukaryota; kingdom Metazoa; phylum Chordata; class Actinopteri; order Salmoniformes; family Salmonidae; genus Oncorhynchus; species Oncorhynchus mykiss. The sequence goes on along the minus strand of NW_023494056.1, from coordinate 15,139 downwards.
ATCCGCCCTTTTCTATGAAGAGCAGAGAAGCAGGGGAAGATTTTAGCTTGCGGAACTTTTTTCCTCAAAAATGCTCCGAAAGTGGTCAAAACGACCGTTGTTTGGGAAGGTTGAAAAACACGTGGTAATGCAGTTACAAAAACAGCTGTACCGTAAGTTCCGTATGGAATATTTTGATTCTGCACACAGCTATGAATAGCAGAGAAGTAGACGAATATCCCATTCACTCTAACTTCTTGTCTAACTTGTTGTAGTATTGGTCAAAATAGACACTGCTTGCCAAAATGTTACAGAAACTGATGTTGGTGCTGTTACTTAAACTCCTGTAACTTTTGATGCGAATATCATTTTTGCCTCCAAACTCCAGATTTGAGTAGCAGAGAAGTAGACGAAGCTGGAACACTTGACATGTCTTGTCTAAGTGGTTGCAAAGTGGTTTTATTAGCTGATTTGTGTCAAAAAAAGCTTGATTTCACTTACAAAGAATGACACTTGGAAGTGATGATGTCACAATGGGGCACTTGAGTTTCTTGAGAGATCCAATGAAAGCGGAAGGAGGACATAAAGAGGACAAGAAAGTGAAAAACGGAAACAGTATAACAGATATCCAAAATTCTATACAAACAACTTGATCGAGACCGTTGCGAATTTGTTGATATTGGAACGGCATTTCTAGCTTAATAAACGGTGTAGGAGGAGTGTCTCCTCATGATTTTGGCCCTGCAGCGTCTGCGAGTATCCTAGCCAACGGTTCCATTTTGGAATATCAGAATTGACACAGAGAGCTGTTAGTGAAGAGCAGGTGAGGGGTTTCTTAAATCGCACTCCCTCGAGAACGGTAGACCCAATTTTAAAAGCGTTTCCGCCCTTGAGAAGCAGAGAAGTAGAGGAAGATTTTATGCCAAAGTATGTTTGTGTAACTGTTTGTTTAGTGGTCAAAACGATAGTTGTTTGGGAAAGTAATAAATTGCCTTGCTGCTGGCATGATTTACAGACACTTGAAAGTGAGGCGATGGGTTACGAAAACGGCTATAGGTACAGATTGGTAGCTCCGATTTGAAATCCGCCCTTTTCTATGAAGAGCAGAGAAGCAGGGGAAGATTTTAGCTTGCGGAACTTTTTTCCTCAAAAATGCTCCGAAAGTGGTCAAAACGACCGTTGTTTGGGAAGGTTGAAAAACACGTGGTAATGCAGTTACAAAAACAGCTGTACCGTAAGTTCCGTATGGAATATTTTGATTCTGCACACAGCTATGAATAGCAGAGAAGTAGACGAATATCCCATTCACTCTAACTTCTTGTCTAACTTGTTGTAGTATTGGTCAAAATAGACACTGCTTGCCAAAATGTTACAGAAACTGATGTTAGTGCTGTTACTTAAACTCCTGTAACTTTTGATGCGAATATCATTTTTGCCTCCAAACTCCAGATTTGAGTAGCAGAGAAGTAGACGAAGCTGGAACACTTGACATGTCTTGTCTAAGTGGTTGCAAAGTGGTTTTATTAGCTGATTTGTGTCAAAAAATGCTTGATTTCACTTACAAAGAATGACACTTGGAAGTGATGATGTCACAATGGGGCACTTGAGTTTCTTGAGAGATCCAATGAAAGCGGAAGGAGGACATAAAGAGGACAAGAAAGTGAAAAACGGAAACAGTATAACAGATATCCAAAATTCTATACAAACAACTTGATCGAGACCGTTGCGAATTTGTTGATATTGGAACGGCATTTCTAGCTTAATAAACGGTGTAGGAGGAGTGTCTCCTCATGATTTTGGCCCTGCAGCGTCTGCGAGTATCCTAGCCAACGGTTCCATTTTGGAATATCAGAATTGACACAGAGAGCTGTTAGTGAAGAGCAGGTGAGGGGTTTCTTAAATCGCACTCCCTCGAGAACGGTAGACCCAATTTTAAAAGCGTTTCCGCCCTTGAGAAGCAGAGAAGTAGAGGAAGATTTTATGCCAAAATATGTTTGTGTAACTGTTTGTTTAGTGGTCAAAACGATAGTTGTTTGGGAAAGTAATAAATTGCCTTGCTGCTGGCATGATTTACAGACACTTGAAAGTGAGGCGATGGGTTACGAAAACGGCTATAGGTACAGATTGGTAGCTCCGATTTGAAATCCGCCCTTTTCTATGAAGAGCAGAGAAGCAGGGGAAGATTTTAGCTTGCGGAACTTTTTTCCTCAAAAATGCTCCGAAAGTGGTCAAAACGACCGTTGTTTGGGAAGGTTGAAAAACACGTGGTAATGCAGTTACAAAAACAGCTGTACCGTAAGTTCCGTATGGAATATTTTGATTCTGCACACAGCTATGAATAGCAGAGAAGTAGACGAATATCCCATTCACTCTAACTTCTTGTCTAACTTGTTGTAGTATTGGTCAAAATAGACACTGCTTGCCAAAATGTTACAGAAACTGATGTTAGTGCTGTTACTTAAACTCCTGTAACTTTTGATGCGAATATCATTTTTGCCTCCAAACTCCAGATTTGAGTAGCAGAGAAGTAGACGAAGCTGGAACACTTGACATGTCTTGTCTAAGTGGTTGCAAAGTGGTTTTATTAGCTGATTTGTGTCAAAAAATGCTTGATTTCACTTACAAAGAATGACACTTGGAAGTGATGATGTCACAATGGGGCACTTGAGTTTCTTGAGAGATCCAATGAAAGCGGAAGGAGGACATAAAGAGGACAAGAAAGTGAAAAACGGAAACAGTATAACAGATATCCAAAATTCTATACAAACAACTTGATCGAGACCGTTGCGAATTTGTTGATATTGGAACGGCATTTCTAGCTTAATAAACGGTGTAGGAGGAGTGTCTCCTCATGATTTTGGCCCTGCAGCGTCTGCGAGTATCCTAGCCAACGGTTCCATTTTGGAATATCAGAATTGACACAGAGAGCTGTTAGTGAAGAGCAGGTGAGGGGTTTCTTAAATCGCACTCCCTCGAGAACGGTAGACCCAATTTTAAAAGCGTTTCCGCCCTTGAGAAGCAGAGAAGTAGAGGAAGATTTTATGCCAAAATATGTTTGTGTAACTGTTTGTTTAGTGGTCAAAACGATAGTTGTTTGGGAAAGTAATAAATTGCCTTGCTGCTGGCATGATTTACAGACACTTGAAAGTGAGGCGATGGGTTACGAAAACGGCTATAGGTACAGATTGGTAGCTCCGATTTGAAATCCGCCCTTTTCTATGAAGAGCAGAGAAGCAGGGGAAGATTTTAGCTTGCGGAACTTTTTTCCTCAAAAATGCTCCGAAAGTGGTCAAAACGACCGTTGTTTGGGAAGGTTGAAAAACACGTGGTAATGCAGTTACAAAAACAGCTGTACCGTAAGTTCCGTATGGAATATTTTGATTCTGCACACAGCTATGAATAGCAGAGAAGTAGACGAATATCCCATTCACTCTAACTTCTTGTCTAACTTGTTGTAGTATTGGTCAAAATAGACACTGCTTGCCAAAATGTTACAGAAACTGATGTTAGTGCTGTTACTTAAACTCCTGTAACTTTTGATGCGAATATCATTTTTGCCTCCAAACTCCAGATTTGAGTAGCAGAGAAGTAGACTAAGCTGGAACACTTGACATGTCTTGTCTAAGTGGTTGCAAAGTGGTTTTATTAGCTGATTTGTGTCAAAAAATGCTTGATTTCACTTACAAAGAATGACACTTGGAAGTGATGATGTCACAATGGGGCACTTGAGTTTCTTGAGAGATCCAATGAAAGCGGAAGGAGGACATAAAGAGGACAAGAAAGTGAAAAACGGAAACAGTATAACAGATATCCAAAATTCTATACAAACAACTTGATCGAGACCGTTGCGAATTTGTTGATATTGGAACGGCATTTCTAGCTTAATAAACGGTGTAGGAGGAGTGTCTCCTCATGATTTTGGCCCTGCAGCGTCTGCGAGTATCCTAGCCAACGGTTCCATTTTGGAATATCAGAATTGACACAGAGAGCTGTTAGTGAAGAGCAGGTGAGGGGTTTCTTAAATCGCACTCCCTCGAGAACGGTAGACCCAATTTTAAAAGCGTTTCCGCCCTTGAGAAGCAGAGAGGTAGAGGAAGATTTTATGCCAAAATATGTTTGTGTAACTGTTTGTTTAGTGGTCAAAACGATAGTTGTTTGGGAAAGTAATAAATTGCCTTGCTGCTGGCATGATTTACAGACACTTGAAAGTGAGGCGATGGGTTACGAAAACGGCTATAGGTACAGATTGGTAGCTCCGATTTGAAATCCGCCCTTTTCTATGAAGAGCAGAGAAGCAGGGGAAGATTTTAGCTTGCGGAACTTTTTTCCTCAAAAATGCTCCGAAAGTGGTCAAAACGACCGTTGTTTGGGAAGGTTGAAAAACACGTGGTAATGCAGTTACAAAAACAGCTGTACCGTAAGTTCCGTATGGAATATTTTGATTCTGCACACAGCTATGAATAGCAGAGAAGTAGACGAATATCCCATTCATTCTAACTTCTTGTCTAACTTGTTGCAGTATTGGTCAAAATAGACACTGCTTGCCAAAATGTTACAGAAACTGATGTTGGTGCTGTTACTTAAACTCCTGTAACTTTTGATGCGAATATCATTTTTGCCTCCAAACTCCAGATTTGAGTAGCAGAGAAGTAAATGAAGCTGGAACACTTGACATTTCTTGTCTAAGTGGTTGCAAAGTGGTTTTATTAGCTTATTTGTGTCAAAAATGGCTTGATTTCACTTACAAAGAATGTCACTTGGAAGTGATGATGTCACAATGGGGCACTTGAGTTTCTTTAGAGATCCAAAGAAAGCGGAAGGAGGACATAAAGAGGACAAGAAAGTGAAAAACGGAAACAGTATAACAGATATCCAAAATTCTATACAAACAACTTGATCGAGACCGTTGCGAATTTGTTGATATTGGAACGGCATTTCTAGCTTTAACGGTGTAGGAGGAGTGTCTCCTCATGATTTTGGCCCTGCAGCGTCTGCGAGTATCCTAGCCAACGGTTCCATTTTGGAATATCAGAATTGACACAGAGAGCTGTAGTGAAGAGCAGGTGAGGGGTTTCTTAAATCGCACTCCCTCGAGAACGGTAGACCCAATTTTAAAAGCGTTTCCGCCCTTGAGAAGCAGAGAAGTAGAGGAAGATTTTATGTCAAAATATGTTTGTGTAACTGTTTGTTTAGTGGTCAAAACGATAGTTGTTTGGGAAAGTAATAAATTGCCTGGCTGCTGCCATGATTTACAGACACTTGAAAGTGAGGCGATGGGTTACGAAAACGGCTATAGGTGCAGATTGGTAGCCCCGATTTGAAATACGCCCTTTTCTATGAAGAGCAGAGAAGCAGGGAAAGATTTTAGCTTGCGGAACTTTTTTCCTCAAAAATGCTCCGAAAGTGGTCAAAACGACCGTTGTTTGGGAAGGTTGAAAAACACGTGGTAATGCAGTTACAAAAACAGCTGTACCGTAAGTTCCGTATGGAATATTTTGATTCTGCACACAGCTATGAATAGCAGAGAAGTAGACGAATATCCCATTCATTCTAACTTCTTGTCTAACTTGTTGCAGTATTGGTCAAAATAGACAATGCTTGCCAAAATGTTACAGAAACTGATGTTGGTGCTGTTACTTAAACTCCTGTAACTTTTGATGCGAATATCATTTTTGCCTCCAAACTCCAGATTTGAGTAGCAGAGAAGTAAATGAAGCTGGAACACTTGACATTTCTTGTCTAAGTGGTTGCAAAGTGGTTTTATTAGCTTATTTGTGTCAAAAATGGCTTGATTTCAGTTACAAAGAATGTCACTTGGAAGTGATGATGTCACAATGGGGCACTTGAGTTTCTTTAGAGATCCAAAGAAAGCGGAAGGAGGACATAAAGAGGACAAGAAAGTGAAAAACGGAAACAGTATAACAGATATCCAAAATTCTATAGAAACAACTTGATCGAGACCGTTGCGAATTTGTTGATATTGGAACGGCATTTCTAGCTTTAACGGTGTAGGAGGAGTGTCTCCTCATGATTTTGGCCCTGCAGCGTCTGCGAGTATCCTAGCCAACGGTTCCATTTTGGAATATCAGAATTGACACAGAGAGCTGTAGTGAAGAGCAGGTGAGGGGTTTCTTAAATCGCACTCCCTCGAGAACGGTAGACCCAATTTTAAAAGCGTTTCCGCCCTTGAGAAGCAGAGAAGTAGAGGAAGATTTTATGTCAAAATATGTTTGTGTAACTGTTTGTTTAGTGGTCAAAACGATAGTTGTTTGGGAAAGTAATAAATTGCCTGGCTGCTGCCATGATTTACAGACACTTGAAAGTGAGGCGATGGGTTACGAAAACGGCTATAGGTGCAGATTGGTAGCCCCGATTTGAAATACGCCCTTTTCTATGAAGAGCAGAGAAGCAGGGAAAGATTTTAGCTTGCGGAACTTTTTTCCTCAAAAATGCTCCGAAAGTGGTCAAAACGACCGTTGTTTGGGAAGGTTGAAAAACACGTGGTAATGCAGTTACAAAAACAGCTGTACCGTAAGTTCCGTATGGAATATTTTGATTCTGCACACAGCTATGAATAGCAGAGAAGTAGACGAATATCCCATTCACTCTAACTTCTTGTCTAACTTGTTGCAGTATTGGTCAAAATAGACACTGCTTGCCAAAATGTTACAGAAACTGATGTTGGTGCTGTTACTTAAACTCCTGTAACTTTTGATGCGAATATCATTTTTGCCTCCAAACTCCAGATTTGAGTAGCAGAGAAGTAGACGAAGCTGGAACACTTGACATGTCTTGTCTAAGTGGTTGCAAAGTGGTTTTATTAGCTGATTTGTGTCAAAAAATGCTTGATTTCACTTACAAAGAATGACACTTGGAAGTGATGATGTCACAATGGGGCACTTGAGTTTCTTGAGAGATCCAATGAAAGCGGAAGGAGGACATAAAGAGGACAAGAAAGTGAAAAACGGAAACAGTATAACAGATATCCAAAATTCTATACAAACAACTTGATCGAGACCGTTGCGAATTTGTTGATATTGGAACGGCATTTCTAGCTTAATAAACGGTGTAGGAGGAGTGTCTCCTCATGATTTTGGCCCTGCAGCGTCTGCGAGTATCCTAGCCAACGGTTCCATTTTGGAATATCAGAATTGACACAGAGAGCTGTTAGTGAAGAGCAGGTGAGGGGTTTATTAGATCGCTCTCCCTCGAGAACGGTAGACCCAATTTTAAAAGCGTTTCCGCCCTTGAGAAGCAGAGAAGTAGAGGAAGATTTTATGCCAAAATATGTTTGTGTAACTGTTTGTTTAGTGGTCAAAACGATAGTTGTTTGGGAAAGTAATAAATTGCCTTGCTGCTGGCATGATTTACAGACACTTGAAAGTGAGGCGATGGGTTACGAAAACGGCTATAGGTCCAGATTGGTAGCCCCGATTTGAAATCCGCCCTTTTCTATGAAGAGCAGAGAAGCAGGGGAAGATTTTAGCTTGCGGAACTTTTTTCCTCAAAAATGCTCCGAAAGTGGTCAAAACGACCGTTGTTTGGGAAGGTTGAAAAACACGTGGTAATGCAGTTACAAAAACAGCTGTACCGTAAGTTCCGTATGGAATATTTTGATTCTGCACACAGCTATGAATAGCAGAGAAGTAGACGAATATCCCATTCACTCTAACTTCTTGTCTAACTTGTTGCAGTATTGGTCAAAATAGACACTGCTTGCCAAAATGTTACAGAAACTGATGTTGGTGCTGTTACTTAAACTCCTGTAACTTTTGATGCGAATATCATTTTTGCCTCCAAACTCCAGATTTGAGTAGCAGAGAAGTAGACGAAGCTGGAACACTTGACATGTCTTGTCTAAGTGGTTGCAAAGTGGTTTTATTAGCTGATTTGTGTCAAAAAATGCTTGATTTCACTTACAAAGAATGACACTTGGAAGTGATGATGTCACAATGGGGCACTTGAGTTTCTTGAGAGATCCAATGAAAGCGGAAGGAGGACATAAAGAGGACAAGAAAGTGAAAAACGGAAACAGTATAACAGATATCCAAAATTCTATACAAACAACTTGATCGAGACCGTTGCGAATTTGTTGATATTGGAACGGCATTTCTAGCTTAATAAACGGTGTAGGAGGAGTGTCTCCTCATGATTTTGGCCCTGCAGCGTCTGCGAGTATCCTAGCCAACGGTTCCATTTTGGAATATCAGAATTGACACAGAGAGCTGTTAGTGAAGAGCAGGTGAGGGGTTTATTAGATCGCTCTCCCTCGAGAACGGTAGACCCAATTTTAAAAGCGTTTCCGCCCTTGAGAAGCAGAGAAGTAGAGGAAGATTTTATGCCAAAATATGTTTGTGTAACTGTTTGTTTAGTGGTCAAAACGATAGTTGTTTGGGAAAGTAATAAATTGCCTTGCTGCTGGCATGATTTACAGACACTTGAAAGTGAGGCGATGGGTTACGAAAACGGCTATAGGTCCAGATTGGTAGCCCCGATTTGAAATCCGCCCTTTTCTATGAAGAGCAGAGAAGCAGGGGAAGATTTTAGCTTGCGGAACTTTTTTCCTCAAAAATGCTCCGAAAGTGGTCAAAACGACCGTTGTTTGGGAAGGTTGAAAAACACGTGGTAATGCAGTTACAAAAACAGCTGTACCGTAAGTTCCGTATGGAATATTTTGATTCTGCACACAGCTATGAATAGCAGAGAAGTAGACGAATATCCCATTCACTCTAACTTCTTGTCTAACTTGTTGCAGTATTGGTCAAAATAGACACTGCTTGCCAAAATGTTACAGAAACTGATGTTGGTGCTGTTACTTAAACTCCTGTAACTTTTGATGCGAATATCATTTTTGCCTCCAAACTCCAGATTTGAGTAGCAGAGAAGTAGACGAAGCTGGAACACTTGACATGTCTTGTCTAAGTGGTTGCAAAGTGGTTTTATTAGCTGATTTGTGTCAAAAAATGCTTGATTTCACTTACAAAGAATGACACTTGGAAGTGATGATGTCACAATGGGGCACTTGAGTTTCTTGAGAGATCCAATGAAAGCGGAAGGAGGACATAAAGAGGACAAGAAAGTGAAAAACGGAAACAGTATAACAGATATCCAAAATTCTATACAAACAACTTGATCGAGACCGTTGCGAATTTGTTGATATTGGAACGGCATTTCTAGCTTAATAAACGGTGTAGGAGGAGTGTCTCCTCATGATTTTGGCCCTGCAGCGTCTGCGAGTATCCTAGCCAACGGTTCCATTTTGGAATATCAGAATTGACACAGAGAGCTGTTAGTGAAGAGCAGGTGAGGGGTTTATTAGATCGCTCTCCCTCGAGAACGGTAGACCCAATTTTAAAAGCGTTTCCGCCCTTGAGAAGCAGAGAAGTAGAGGAAGATTTTATGCCAAAATATGTTTGTGTAACTGTTTGTTTAGTGGTCAAAACGATAGTTGTTTGGGAAAGTAATAAATTGCCTTGCTGCTGGCATGATTTACAGACACTTGAAAGTGAGGCGATGGGTTACGAAAACGGCTATAGGTCCAGATTGGTAGCCCCGATTTGAAATCCGCCCTTTTCTATGAAGAGCAGAGAAGCAGGGGAAGATTTTAGCTTGCGGAACTTTTTTCCTCAAAAATGCTCCGAAAGTGGTCAAAACGACCGTTGTTTGGGAAGGTTGAAAAACACGTGGTAATGCAGTTACAAAAACAGCTGTACCGTAAGTTCCGTATGGAATATTTTGATTCTGCACACAGCTATGAATAGCAGAGAAGTAGACGAATATCCCATTCACTCTAACTTCTTGTCTAACTTGTTGCAGTATTGGTCAAAATAGACACTGCTTGCCAAAATGTTACAGAAACTGATGTTGGTGCTGTTACTTAAACTCCTGTAACTTTTGATGCGAATATCATTTTTGCCTCCAAACTCCAGATTTGAGTAGCAGAGAAGTAGACGAAGCTGGAACACTTGACATGTCTTGTCTAAGTGGTTGCAAAGTGGTTTTATTAGCTGATTTGTGTCAAAAAATGCTTGATTTCACTTACAAAGAATGACACTTGGAAGTGATGATGTCACAATGGGGCACTTGAGTTTCTTGAGAGATCCAATGAAAGCTGAAGGAGGACATAAAGAGGACAAGAAAGTGAAAAACGGAAACAGTATAACAGATATCCAAAATTCTATACAAACAACTTGATCGAGACCGTTGCGAATTTGTTGATATTGGAACGGCATTTCTAGCTTAATAAACGGTGTAGGAGGAGTGTCTCCTCATGATTTTGGCCCTGCAGCGTCTGCGAGTATCCTAGCCAACGGTTCCATTTTGGAATATCAGAATTGACACAGAGAGCTGTTAGTGAAGAGCAGGTGAGGGGTTTATTAGATTGCTCTCCCTCGAGAACGGTAGACCCAATTTTAAAAGCGTTTCCGCCCTTGAGAAGCAGAGAAGTAGAGGAAGATTTTATGCCAAAATATGTTTGTGTAACTGTTTGTTTAGTGGTCAAAACGATAGTTGTTTGGGAAAGTAATAAATTGCCTTGCTGCTGGCATGATTTACAGACACTTGAAAGTGAGGCGATGGGTTACGAAAACGGCTATAGGTCCAGATTGGTAGCCCCGATTTGAAATCCGCCCTTTTCTATGAAGAGCAGAGAAGCAGGGGAAGATTTTAGCTTGCGGAACTTTTTTCCTCAAAAATGCTCCGAAAGTGGTCAAAACGACCGTTGTTTGGGAAGGTTGAAAAACACGTGGTAATGCAGTTACAAAAACAGCTGTACCGTAAGTTCCGTATGGAATATTTTGATTCTGCACACAGCTATGAATAGCAGAGAAGTAGACGAATATCCCATTCACTCTAACTTCTTGTCTAACTTGTTGCAGTATTGGTCAAAATAGACACTGCTTGCCAAAATGTTACAGAAACTGATGTTGGTGCTGTTACTTAAACTCCTGTAACTTTTGATGCGAATATCATTTTTGCCTCCAAACTCCAGATTTGAGTAGCAGAGAAGTAGACGAAGCTGGAACACTTGACATGTCTTGTCTAAGTGGTTGCAAAGTGGTTTTATTAGCTGATTTGTGTCAAAAAATGCTTGATTTCACTTACAAAGAATGACACTTGGAAGTGATGATGTCACAATGGGGCACTTGAGTTTCTTGAGAGATCCAATGAAAGCGGAAGGAGGACATAAAGAGGACAAGAAAGTGAAAAACGGAAACAGTATAACAGATATCCAAAATTCTATACAAACAACTTGATCGAGACCGTTGCGAATTTGTTGATATTGGAACGGCATTTCTAGCTTAATAAACGGCGTAGGAGGAGTGTCTCCTCATGATTTTGGCCCTGCAGCGTCTGCGAGTATCCTAGCCAACGGTTCCATTTTGGAATATCAGAATTGACACAGAGAGCTGTTAGTGAAGAGCAGGTGAGGGGTTTCTTAAATCGCACTCCCTCGAGAACGGTAGACCCAATTTTAAAAGCGTTTCCGCCCTTGAGAAGCAGAGAAGTAGAGGAAGATTTTATGCCAAAATATGTTTGTGTAACTGTTTGTTTAGTGGTCAAAACGATAGTTGTTTGGGAAAGTAATAAATTGCCTTGCTGCTGGCATGATTTACAGACACTTGAAAGTGAGGCGATGGGTTACGAAAACGGCTATAGGTACAGATTGGTAGCTCCGATTTGAAATCCGCCCTTTTCTATGAAGAGCAGAGAAGCAGGGGAAGATTTTAGCTTGCGGAACTTTTTTCCTCAAAAATGCTCCGAAAGTGGTCAAAACGACCGTTGTTTGGGAAGGTTGAAAAACACGTGGTAATGCAGTTACAAAAACAGCTGTACCGTAAGTTCCGTATGGAATATTTTGATTCTGCACACAGCTATGAATAGCAGAGAAGTAGACGAATATCCCATTCACTCTAACTTCTTGTCTAACTTGTTGTAGTATTGGTCAAAATAGACACTGCTTGCCAAAATGTTACAGAAACTGATGTTAGTGCTGTTACTTAAACTCCTGTAACTTTTGATGCGAATATCATTTTTGCCCCCAAACTCCAGATTTGAGTAGCAGAGTTGTAGACAAAGCTGGAACACTTGACATTTCTTGTCTAAGTGGTTGCAAAGTGGTTTTATTAGCTTATTTGTGTCAAAAATGGCTTGATTTCACTTACAAAGAATGTCACTTGGAAGTGATGATGTCACAATGGGGCACTTGAGTTTCTTTAGAGATCCAAAGAAAGCGGAAGGAGGACATAAAGAGGACAAGAAAGTGAAAAACGGAAACAGTATAACAGATATCCAAAATTCTATAGAAACAACTTGATCGAGACCGTTGCGAATTTGTTGATATTGGAACGGCATTTCTAGCTTTAACGGTGTAGGAGGAGTGTCTCCTCATGATTTTGGCCCTGCAGCGTCTGCGAGTATCCTAGCCAACGGTTCCATTTTGGAATATCAGAATTGACACAGAGAGCTGTAGTGAAGAGCAGGTGAGGGGTTTCTTAAATCGCACTCCCTCGAGAACGGTAGACCCAATTTTAAAAGCGTTTCCGCCCTTGAGAAGCAGAGAGGTAGAGGAAGATTTTATGCCAAAATATGTTTGTGTAACTGTTTGTTTAGTGGTCAAAACGATAGTTGTTTGGGAAAGTAATAAATTGCCTTGCTGCTGGCATGATTTACAGACACTTGAAAGTGAGGCGATGGGTTACGAAAACGGCTATAGGTACAGATTGGTAGCTCCGATTTGAAATCCGCCCTTTTCTATGAAGAGCAGAGAAGCAGGGGAAGATTTTAGCTTGCGGAACTTTTTTCCTCAAAAATGCTCCGAAAGTGGTCAAAACGACCGTTGTTTGGGAAGGTTGAAAAACACGTGGTAATGCAGTTACAAAAACAGCTGTACCGTAAGTTCCGTATGGAATATTTTGATTCTGCACACAGCTATGAATAGCAGAGAAGTAGACGAATATCCCATTCATTCTAACTTCTTGTCTAACTTGTTGCAGTATTGGTCAAAATAGACACTGCTTGCCAAAATGTTACAGAAACTGATGTTGGTGCTGTTACTTAAACTCCTGTAACTTTTGATGCGAATATCATTTTTGCCTCCAAACTCCAGATTTGAGTAGCAGAGAAGTAAATGAAGCTGGAACACTTGACATTTCTTGTCTAAGTGGTTGCAAAGTGGTTTTATTAGCTTATTTGTGTCAAAAATGGCTTGATTTCACTTACAAAGAATGTCACTTGGAAGTGATGATGTCACAATGGGGCACTTGAGTTTCTTTAGAGATCCAAAGAAAGCGGAAGGAGGACATAAAGAGGACAAGAAAGTGAAAAACGGAAACAGTATAACAGATATCCAAAATTCTATACAAACAACTTGATCGAGACCGTTGCGAATTTGTTGATATTGGAACGGCATTTCTAGCTTAATAAACGGCGTAGGAGGAGTGTCTCCTCATGATTTTGGCCCTGCAGCGTCTGCGAGTATCCTAGCCAACGGTTCCATTTTGGAATATCAGAATTGACACAGAGAGCTGTTAGTGAAGAGCAGGTGAGGGGTTTCTTAAATCGCACTCCCTCGAGAACGGTAGACCCAATTTTAAAAGCGTTTCCGCCCTTGAGAAGCAGAGAAGTAGAGGAAGATTTTATGCCAAAATATGTTTGTGTAACTGTTTGTTTAGTGGTCAAAACGATAGTTGTTTGGGAAAGTAATAAATTGCCTTGCTGCTGGCATGATTTACAGACACTTGAAAGTGAGGCGATGGGTTACGAAAACGGCTATAGGTACAGATTGGTAGCTCCGATTTGAAATCCGCCCTTTTCTATGAAGAGCAGAGAAGCAGGGGAAGATTTTAGCTTGCGGAACTTTTTTCCTCAAAAATGCTCCGAAAGTGGTCAAAACGACCGTTGTTTGGGAAGGTTGAAAAACACGTGGTAATGCAGTTACAAAAACAGCTGTACCGTAAGTTCCGTATGGAATATTTTGATTCTGCACACAGCTATGAATAGCAGAGAAGTAGACGAATATCCCATTCACTCTAACTTCTTGTCTAACTTGTTGTAGTATTGGTCAAAATAGACACTGCTTGCCAAAATGTTACAGAAACTGATGTTAGTGCTGTTACTTAAACTCCTGTAACTTTTGATGCGAATATCATTTTTGCCCCCAAACTCCAGATTTGAGTAGCAGAGTTGTAGACAAAGCTGGAACACTTGACATTTCTTGTCTAAGTGGTTGCAAAGTGGTTTTATTAGCTTATTTGTGTCAAAAATGGCTTGATTTCACTTACAAAGAATGTCACTTGGAAGTGATGATGTCACAATGGGGCACTTGAGTTTCTTTAGAGATCCAAAGAAAGCGGAAGGAGGACATAAAGAGGACAAGAAAGTGAAAAACGGAAACAGTATAACAGATATCCAAAATTCTATAGAAACAACTTGATCGAGACCGTTGCGAATTTGTTGATATTGGAACGGCATTTCTAGCTTTAACGGTGTAGGAGGAGTGTCTCCTCATGATTTTGGCCCTGCAGCGTCTGCGAGTATCCTAGCCAACGGTTCCATTTTGGAATATCAGAATTGACACAGAGAGCTGTAGTGAAGAGCAGGTGAGGGGTTTCTTAAATCGCACTCCCCTCGAGAACGGTAGACCCAATTTTAAAAGCGTTTCCGCCCTTGAGAAGCAGAGAGGTAGAGGAAGATTTTATGCCAAAATATGTTTGTGTAACTGTTTGTTTAGTGGTCAAAACGATAGTTGTTTGGGAAAGTAATAAATTGCCTTGCTGCTGGCATGATTTACAGACACTTGAAAGTGAGGCGATGGGTTACGAAAACGGCTATAGGTACAGATTGGTAGCTCCGATTTGAAATCCGCCCTTTTTCTATGAAGAGCAGAGAAGCAGGGGAAGATTTTAGCTTGCGGAACTTTTTTCCTCAAAAATGCTCCGAAAGTGGTCAAAACGACCGTTGTTTGGGAAGGTTGAAAAACACGTGGTAATGCAGTTACAAAAACAGCTGTACCGTAAGTTCCGTATGGAATATTTTGATTCTGCACACAGCTATGAATAGCAGAGAAGTAGACGAATATCCCATTCATTCTAACTTCTTGTCTAACTTGTTGCAGTATTGGTCAAAATAGACACTGCTTGCCAAAATGTTACAGAAACTG
>NW_023494055.1:0-67228 GCF_013265735.2 Oncorhynchus mykiss | reverse complement strand
TTGTTCGTGTGATCCCGACCGTAATGCATGTCACTGTGTAAACTATAGAGAGCTACGGGTATGTATTGTATGTTACACACATTGCTCTGGATCCTCCAGGCTTACGATCTCTTCCATGTTATACTTAGAATTTACTCTTCTATTGAAGTCTACATCAATTTGTAATGGTTACTGGGGAATGGGGGGGGGGGGGGGGGGACACACAGATTAACACACATTCTTGACTCAAAAGCATTTAATGGAGATTCTCTGTCAAACTGTTTTTTTAGTCCAGGACTAACCTTAATATGTGTCCGTGAAACCGCCCCACAAGGACAAACAATAGTGTAGCAAAAATATCCAGCTTTGAAGTGACATTGGACTCTCTCTCCTCAGACAAACTAGGATCCACAGTATTTGGTCCAGTAAAAATGGATTTTACAGGCAACATCAAGGTAAGAGGAAAGGCTGTCTTGAGTTTAGAACAATGTTAGATGTTTACATTACAGGAAATTAAAGTTAGATTAAGTTTACTAAAGCCTACCTTTTTAAAAAGCTGCTCAAATCAGCATAACATTCTGGGTGCAGATGTTGTATAAACCTGTCTGGTATCAACAGTTCTCTAAATGACCACAAGAGGGACTCTCCTCCCTCCATGCAGTTACAATGGGACCAAATGGACTTTTACACCCACTGGTTCTGTCCCAAATGGCACCCTATTCCCTATATACGGTAGCGCAGTACAGAAGTAGTGCACTACAGAGGGAATAGGGTCCTTAACCCGCCCTGTGAACTCTTCAGTTGTGCAGAATACACACTAAACAAATACTGTTCTAACAATTTCTGTGCTGGAAGGTGAAAGTGATATATTGTCATTAGGCAGTGCTGTGTGTATAAAGCACTGGAACATTTCACTAGCAGAGCTTTAACATAGTTATTTTACTCTACCGCCACCAAGAAATAACAAGCTATGGTTTCCAGTGTTGTCATGGAACAAGTAAACCTGCTAAGTGGCGACACGACACGACCAACCAGATTTAGAAACCTATAAGAACTGCTGGGGCTGCGTGACAAACAGCGCCCTATTCCCTATGTAGTGCACTACTTTTGACCAGGGCGCACATATAGTGTACTATAAAGGGAATAGGGTGCCGTTTGGTCATCAGACATTTGTCTTTATGACGACAAGTTCTTCTGTCTCTCTGTGTGGCTGTCTGTAGAAGATCCACCAGAAGCTGTCGTCGGACCCGGGCAGCTTCCCCACACTGCAGACCATAGTGCTCCACGAGGTGCAGACCGGCGTGGCCCGCGTCCGCAACTCAGCCACCGAGGCCCTGCTGTGGCTCAAACGAGGACTCAAGTTCCTCAAGGAGTTCCTGTCCCTGGTCAACTCTGGGGAAAGGGATATCCCCGGAGCGCTGG
This sequence comes from Oncorhynchus mykiss, assembly GCF_013265735.2. Classification (NCBI taxonomy): domain Eukaryota; kingdom Metazoa; phylum Chordata; class Actinopteri; order Salmoniformes; family Salmonidae; genus Oncorhynchus; species Oncorhynchus mykiss. The sequence continues at coordinate 65,827 of NW_023494055.1, read as the reverse complement.
GTGAGTTAGCATCGCAACACTGTGGTACACACACACGGTTAATGGTTAGGTGATAGTCCTCTTTTGGTTTGATGTCATATAGTGTATTACGTAATGTCCTCTATTCCTAACACACTCCCCTCCTCGTCCACTCAGGTAATGCTTATGGACGGAGTCTGCGGCAGTATCATGGATGGGTTGTGCGAGGTGTATTTGCTGTGAGTAATGCTTGATAATCAGTCTTCAAGCTCTTTTTAAGGAAGCAGTTTATAGTTGGAAAAAGTCTCCCATCATAAGATCAGGCCCACTTTGGCGGCGCGGGCGGGCATGTGTCTGTGCGTGCGTGTGTCTGTGCGTGCGTGTGTCTGTGCGTGCGTGTGTCTGTGCGTGCGTGCACTAAGGCTATTATAGTCAACTGAAACAAACTAATCAAGGAACAAAAACTATTTAGTAAACGGAAATAAAATAATTAACAAACCTGTTGAAAAGCTATACTGAAACTGTTATCTTTGACTCCAAAACAAACTGAAATAAAAACTAAAATGTCGTTTTTTTTTGGGAGGCAAAAATGGGGTTTAAGGATTTTTTTCTAATGGGGTTTTCAAGCTTCTGAATCTTGCGGATCACATTGAGATTGACTTTATAATTTAAAGGGAGACTCCGCAAGACGAGGAGCAGCACTGCAGATATTGGGCGCGTTTGAGTGGTAATTCTAAAACAACCAACTGTCAAGGACTGGAGTCGGGGGGAGGTGCATTTGCGACAGCTGAAAGTCAGACACTAATGTTCTCTAACAGCAAGGCTCAGATCAACATGGCAGCGATGCCATTGTTTATAAAAAGGTTTTATTTATAATGTGTACAGTATATAACCCTACATCACACACAAACTGAAATAATATTATCCTGAACAAAAATATAAATGCAACATGTAAAGTTTCCAGACATTTTTCATAGGCACGAAAGCTTATTTCTCTGAAATGTTGTGCCCAAATTGGTTTACATCCCTGATAGTGAGCATTTTCCCTTGCCAAGATAATCCATCCACCTGACAGATGTGGCATATCAAGAAGCTGATTAAACAGGATGATCATTACACAAGGGCACCTTGTGCTGGGGACAATAAAAGGCCACTAAAATGTGCAGTTTTGTCAAACACAATGCCACCGATGTCTCAAGTTGAGGGAGCGTGCAATTGGCATACTGACTACAGGAATGTCTACCAGAGCTGTTGCCAGAGAATTTAATCTTAATTTCTCTACCATAAGCCCCCTCCATCATTTTAGAGAATTTGGCGTCCATCCGGCCCCACAATCGCAGACCACGTATAACCACACCAGCCCAGGACGTCCACAGCGTGGACACAGCGTGGACACAGCGTGGACACAGCGTTGTACGAGATCTTCAGTCTGTTCTTGTTCTGAGAAATGAACGCTATTTCATGTGAGAAATTGCCAAGAAACTGATGAGTTTAAGAAGAGTTATTTGTTTCTGGCCATTTTGAGACTGTAATCGAACCCACAAATGTTGATGCTCCGGATACTCAACTAGTTTAAAGTAGGTCAGTTTTTTTATTGCTTCTTCAAATCAGCACAACAGTTTTCAGCTGTGCTAACATAATTGCAAAAGGGTTTTCTAATGATCAATTAGCCTTTTAAAATTATGAACTTGGATTAGCTAACACAACGTGTGGTTGGAACACAGGAGTGATGGTTGCTGATAATGGGCCTATGTAGATATTCCATTAAACAAATCTGCCGTTTCCAGCTACAATAGTCATTTACAACATAAACAATGTTATTTTAATGGACAAAAAGTGCTTTTCTTTCAAAAACAAGGACATTTTCTAAGTGACCCCAAACTTTTGTAGTGTAAGTACAAAACAGTAGTGTAAGTACAAACCTATAATAACCTTGGTGTGTTGGTGTGTGAGACTTAGTGACACTTCGTCTCTCCGTTCCCAGCTGGCCCTCCGAGCAGCGCCATCATACAGCAGCTTTGCGGCGGCTCTGGTGTCCAGAGAGGGGGAGGAACTGAAAGAAGGATTCAACACAGGCATGCACCGGGACCTGGGGGTCTACCTGCCTGCCATGGAGAAACAACTGGCCATCCTGGATGCCCTGTATGAAGAATACAACCTGGAGTCAGATGAGGTGGTCTGAGAGGAGGAGACGAGATCCCAACTGGTGGCCTGAGAGGAGGAGACGAGATCCCAACTGGTGGCCTGAGAGGAGGAGACGAGATCCCAACTGCTGGCCTGAGAGGAGGAAACGAGATCCCAACTGCTGGCCTGAGAGGAGGGGACGAGATCCAAACTGGTGGCCTGAGAGGAACACTACCAGAGGAGGAAGAGAGCCCTCAGACTCAGACCATCTGGGATACAGTGACGAAGGAGGAGGAGGAGGTAGAAGAGGAGAGCCCGATATGAGCCGCCGCAGCAGAGCAGTGGCTCTGGTGTACTTGATGTAGTGTACAGTACTTTAGACTCAGGCTCTTTTCCCTCCTGGAAGTCACTTCCATTATGAACAGCTGCACCATTGGTGGCTGAGATTGCACAAATATGGACTTTTACTTTAAATTGAGGCTGATATTGTTATTATTGACAGCATTATTTGACAGCCTACATAGGCTGCATGTAATGAACTGCATACAACACTGAAGAGTATAATGTAGCGGTGTTAGTATTGATCCCTGCTGAACTCCTACACCAATATACTGTACCTACATGGATGACATGCGTACCACCACCAACCCACCTCCTCCAACCCCCTCCCTCCAGAACCCACCTCCCCCCTCCCTCCAGAACCCACCTCCTCCCTCCAGAACCCACCTCCTCCCTCCAGAACCAACCTCCTCCCTCCCTCCAGAACCATTCTCATTCTCTCACATTGTCTCATCTACAAATGTATTGTTTACCAAGTGACATTAACATGAACTATTATTTTCCTCCTTATCGTAATCATTTAAATGTAGTCTTTATGAGTAACTTATGGAATAAACCATGTTCTATATGGATGGGAAATGTCCATGTTTTAATGTATAGGGTTCGACTGAGGTGCCAACTGAAGTGGGATATATAGCAAGGCCTTGATTCAAAATGTATTAACAATCATGGTGGATAGATTGTTATTGTCTTCTATTAGCTGACTTTCCTCTCTGTGACTGATGTTGTGAGTTAAGAATAATACAACGGGGATCATCATAGAGGCAGTCTAACTTTGGCCTCTTAGTTCTGGACATTAATTCAGTCTTGTTATAGATGCACTGAACCATTTGGACAAAGCAGGAATATCTGACCGATTTGCAATAGGCTGATTCCTTGTTGTGAATAATTTCTAGTGTTAATGCTAATGTTTTTGTATCTCACAATTTCAGAACACATTTTATACGAATGTACATAAGATGGCATTTTTACATATGTATTAAACTGGATGAAATCGTGAATGGCCATGTTTTGGTCATTTGGATGTTATTTCTACCTAGGGCATTTCAGTTTCCATTACAACCCTGTGAAATCCCCTCTTCCTAGCCCTTGATTATGACTCTCCATTACACAGAAGTCATTAGGTAAAGGCATCTTCTCCATGGGGTTTTCTTAAGAGTCCTGACACTTGAGTTTGTTGAGAGCATGGTTTTGGAAGCATAAGGACCTTTCATATCAGTGAGAAATAATTGTCAAACAAGGTTAAATTGATACTCACAAGGCTATGTTCATTTGGAGAGGAAATGTTCATTTGTAAGAGTAATTAATTTGTTCACTTCATTTGGGGTGATAAAACTGAACGTAAAATTCAAGTCATGGCAATCACCTACACATGCAAACAACTGATTGCTCTAATTGGGAAAATGGCAAATATAATTCAAAACTTTTACATTCATTTATTTAAATTGATACTGGCGTCTATATTGATCCCCTGCCAACCCACGATCCAAGTGCCTCTTTATAAATGCCTGACCATTAATGTTGCGGCAGAGGCTGATAAATAGATGGGGGTCTAATTGATATATCCTAGAGACCGACGTTGTGGTGTTTTAGATTCTATATTTTTTACGGTGACAACCGAAAGGAGCGTGTGCTCAGCTTTGTGATTGCATTCATGACAGAACCGTGTTCATTTTTCCTTGTCTTGTGCAACATGTACAAGATCAGATACCTTGTGAAATTGTGTTCTGTTTATTTGTCTACAGTTGTGAAGTGACCACATAGTATGTATGGTCTTTGTCTTTCCAATGACATTCCAGCCATGTAGTATGTTGTGTCGTCGTTGTGTCGTCTTGTTTCCTTGTGAGAGGAGAGGGGAAAGGATTCAGAAAGGCATCCCTTGCAGTAGTAAGATTGTAATATTGTCACAAAGAGCAGCTGACACGATGCCTCCTGTAAATTTAGCGCTCACTGAGGCAGGATATTTAATGGGCAATGGTTGGCAGGGCCCCCTCCTAAAGACGCAGGGATACTGAGAGAGGAGAGAGCGGGCTGTTGAGGGCAGTAGGCAAGAGAGAGTCAGAGAGTGAGAGTGGAGTCGTTTTGCTGTGGCTCCTCAGTAAACCCAAGTTGGAGAGAGAGGGCATTGTATTGACAGCAGCATGATCCTTATCACATTTGGACTCTATCTTCCACTATTGTTTTGTTATGTCTTGTCTCAGTCCTCTTTCCTGGACAATATTCTCTCATTCCCAGCAGGTAAGCGAGCCAGCCGTGTGTGTGTGTGTGTACATGCGCATACTCATGCATGTGTATGTGTTTATATGTGTGTGTGTGTGTGTGTGTTATATGTGTGTGTGCGTGCAGGAATATGTCATGCACGGTTTTGACAAGCTGCAGTCCGACCCTGGGTAAACCCCATGTCGTGTCTTATCCTGATTGTCTTTGCACTTTTGAAGAAGTGTGTGTTCCTGTGTATTTTCCCTTCATTTATGGAATATGAAATGCTGTCAGAATGGAAATGTCTCTATAAATAGCGTCTGTGGACAGTTCCTGACAGGGAAGGCGCATGGTGCTTCATATGTGTATTCAGTCAGAGCCAGGAGCAGCTCTCTCCGGTGTGGATGACTCCACGTATCATGTTACAGCTCCCAGTCGGAATATTTCTGCTGTTCTTATTGGATTCTAGTTATTACGTGTTAGATTTGTAGAGCTATTTTACTTGTTGTTGTATATCTATGTAGATACCAGTTCTAGCGTCTAGTGTTGTCAACAACCTACCAGACTGTACAGTCTTGGCCAAAAGTTTTGAGAATGACACAAATATTAATTTCCACAAAGTTTGCTGCTTCAGTGTCTTTAGATACTTTTGTCAGATGTTACTATGGAATACTGAAGTATAATTACAAGCATTTCATAAGTGTCAAAGGCTTTTATTAACATTTACATGAAGTTGATGCAAAGAGTCAATATTTGCAGTGTTGACCCTTCTTTTTCAAGACCTCTGCAATCCGCCCTGGCATGCTGTCAATTAACTTCTGGGCCACATCCTGACTGATGGCAGCCCATTCTTGCATAATCAATGCTTGGAGTTTGTCAGAATTTGTGGGTTTTTGTTTGTCCACCCACCTCTTGAGGATTGACCACAAGTTCTCAATGGGATTAAGGTCTGGGGAGTTTCCTGGCCATTAACCGAAAATATCGATGTTTTGTTCCCCGAGCCACTTAGTTATCACTTTTGCCTTATGGCAAGGTGCTCCATCATGCTGGAAAAGGCATTGTTTGTCACCAAACTGTTCCTGGATGGTTGGGAGAAGTTGCTCTCGGAGGATGTGTTGGTACTATTCTTTATTCATGGCTGTGTTCTTAGGAAAAATTGTGAGTGAGCCCAGTCCCTTGGCTGAGATGCAACCCACACATGAATGGTCTCAGGATGCTTTACTGTTGGCATGACACAGGACTGATGGTAGCGCTCACCTTGTCTTCTCCGGACAAGCTTTTTTCCGGATGCCCCAAACAATCGGAAAGGGGATTCATCAGAGAAAATGACTTTACCCCAGTCCTCAGCAGTCCAATCCCTGTACCTTTTGCAGAATATCAGTCTGTCCCTTATGTTTTTCCTGGAGAGAAGTGGCTTCTTTGCTGCCCTTCTTGACACCAGGCCATCCCCCAAAAGTCTACGCCTCACTGTGCATGCAGATGCACTCACACCTGCCTGCTGCCATTCCTGATCAAGCTCTGTGGTGCCCCGATCCCGCAGCTGAATCAACTTTAGGAGACGGTCCTGGCGCTTGCTGGAATGTCTTGGGCTCCCTGAAGCCTTCTTCACAACAATTGAACCGCTCTCCTTGAAGTTCTTGATGATCCGATAAATGGTTGATTTAGGTGCAATCTTACTGGCAACCATAACCTTGCCTGTGAAGCCCTTTTTTTGCAAAGCAATGATGACGGCACGTGTTTCCTTGCAGGTAACCATGATTGACAGAGGAAGAGCAATGATTCTAAGCACCACCCTCCTTTTGAAGCTTCCAGTCTGTTATTCAAACTCAATCAGCATGACAGAGTGATCTCCAGCCTTGTCCTCGTCAACACTCACACCTGCGTTAACGAGAGAATCGCTGACATGTCAGCTGATCCTTTTGTGGCAGGGCTGAAATGCAGTGGAAATGTTTTTTGGGGATTCAGTTCATTTGCATGGCACTTTGCAATTAATTGCAATTCATCTGATCACTCTTCATAACATTCTGGAGTATATGCAAATTGCCATCATTCAAAATGAGGCAGCAGCCTTTGAAAATTAATATTTGTGTCATTCTCAAAACTTTTGGCCACAACTGTACATTTGGATACATTTACAGATTACTTTCAGTTCAGCTGATGTTTTTTGTGAAGGGGAGGATCTGCTGATTGAGTGGATTTTAACTTGGCAGCTGCAACACCACTTCTTTGCCAATGCCCCTATGCAGGAGCTTTTCCTTCGTGGCTTGTTAGTGAGGTGTTTGTTCTCTGCCTCTGCAGGATGCAGTAACATACAGATTCTATTACACACCTTACCATCCACTCTGATGCTGTTAGAAATAAGCCAACATTGAGTTTTCTTTAAGCCCCTTCAACTAGTTTTGACACGGACTCTATTCATTTAATTTCCCACTGATGTCAACATGACAAACAAATGAAATATGTCTATTACAAGGGCATCCTCTGCAGGGTCGGTGTGTATTTATTTCCCATGTGACTGACTTACCATACTGTCCACTACTTTCCTCAGCTCTCCAACAACAACCTGCCGTGGACCAGCAGAGGAAATTCAACCCCTGCTGTTTACAGAGTCCACCCCCGCCCCCCCTATTCCCTCCTCCTCCCTCACTGTGGCACCCCGGTGGTCATGTGAGTCCAATGTCATGTGACTTGCCCGTTTGACAGGTGTATGATTGTTTATTTGTCCTTGGGTGCTGTCCAACCCTCACTCCCTGGCTACGTTCCAAATGGCACCCTATTCCCTATTTAGCGTACTACATTTGATAGGGCTGTGGTCAAAAGTAGTGGACTATAATGTATAGGGAACAGTGTGTCATTTCTGACTTAGCCTCACTCTTGCCCTCCTCCGCCACTGACTAAGAGCAGTAGGGATTTCTGATGATAGAGTAGGTGTGTGCAGGAAGCAATGGATTAACTGGTCTCCCAACAGTGCTGACTGCAGATCAGGGTTGATGAGGTGATACGACCATAGATGGTCCTCTCAGAGATACAACTCTGTATATCCTGTTAGAGGGTCCTCTCAGAGATACAACTATGTCTGTTAGATGGTCCTCTCAGAGATACAACTCTGTATATCCTGTTAGAGGGTCCTCTCAGAGATACAACTCTGTCTGTTAGAGGGTCCTCTCAGAGATACAACTATGTCTGTTAGATGGTCCTCTCAGAGATACGACTCTGTCTATCCTGTTAGAGGGTCCTCTGTCGTTCTGGCCCTGAGCAAGGCAGCTGCTGTTCCCCGGGCGCCGATGACGTGGATGTTGATTAAGGCAGCCCCCCCGCACCTCTCTAATTCTCTAATTCAGAGGGGTTGGATTAAATGCAGAAGACACATTTCAGTTGAATGCATTCAGTTGTACAACTGACTAGGTATTCCCCTTCCCTTTCCCAGAGATACAACCCTCAGTCTCGAGCCTGGACTGTAAACTCAAGAGGGGTGATGAGCAGGAGTTGACACTGAATAATTGTGTAGAATCTGAAATTCAAATTGACAGATGACATGACACACAGCTGTCATTTTGATTGGCAAGTAGTGAGCATAAGTGATCCACAATCTTAACTGCACTGTAATTGTACTTCAGTACCACAAACGGCTACTGATCATTTTATTATAAAATAGAGCACTGATTGAATGGAAGAGTGTTTTTGTTTGATTGGTTTAGAATGAGGAGACCAGTAAGGGAGGTGATCACAGACCAGATCCAGATACAGGGACGGAGCTGAAAGGGCCCAGCTGTGTCCCAGGACCCCCTGGCCCCAACGGACCCCCGGTCCTCAGGTAGGTAAACCTATCCACCCCCAAATGTCTCTGTTAATGTTGTCATCCCACTGGCTTCATCAATTCAATATATCTTTTTTAAGCCCGATAATGGCCCATACAGTTATAATACGGTTATAATGCAGATATTTGGAAGAGTATTTCATCAGGGTTTATCAGGTGGAGACAATGGTTAGTTGCCTGGGCTTCCTTACTTGTCAGTAATGGTGGTAGACAGGTGTGGGGGGTTGGCTAAGTCCTCTATAGACCTCTATCAGCTCTTTACCATCTGAGACCCATGTGAGTTCCTTCTCCTTCCTTCCTCTTGTTCCTCTAGAGCTAGGGACAGGGACGGGGACGGAGATGGGGACAGGGACGGGGATGGAGACGGGGACGAAGACGGGGACGGGGACAGAGACAGGGACAGAGACAGGGACAGAGATGGGGACAGGGACAGGGACAGAGACAGAGACAGAGACAGGGACGGGGACGGGGACGGGGACAGAGACAGGGACAGAGACGGGGACGGAGACAGGGACAGGGACAGAGAGGGACAGAGACAGGGACGGGGACAGGGACGGAGACGGGGACAGGGACGGGGACATGGACGGAGACAGGGACAGAGACGGGGACAGGGACGGGACAGGGACAGAGACTGGGAAGGAGATGGAGACGGAGACGGGGACAGGGACGGAGACGGGACGGGGACAGGAATGGGGATTACATGGAGCTCTGCAACACATTAATGCTCCACATTTAGACACGACGCAAATAGACTTTTTCCACTGACTGCCACGACTCTCCGTCCCTCCACACACCATTCTTAGAAACAACCCAAACAGTCTGCATGGAAAGACATATTGAGTGGAGGGAGTCAATTCCTGTATCGCCCACCAGGTTGGGTGGTGTTGCTGTGTGGAGGGTGGGTGGTGGTGTTGCTGTGTGGAGGGTGGGTGGTGGTGTTATTGTGTGGAGGGTGGGTGGTGGTGTTGTTGCTGTGTGGAGGGTGGGGGTGGTGTTGTTGCTGTGTGGAGGGTGGGTGGTGGTGTTGTTGCTGTGTGGAGGGTGGGGGTGGTGTTGTTGCTGTGTGGAGGGTGGGTGGTGGTGTTTCTGTGTGGAGGGTGGGTGGTGGTGTTGCTGTGTGGAGGGTGGGTGGTGGTGTTGCTGTGTGGAGGGGGTGGGTGGTGATGTTGCTGTGTGGAGGGTGGGTGGGTGGTGGTGCTGTGTGGAGGGTTGGTGGGTGGTGGTGTTGGGTGGGTGGTGGTGTTGTTGCTGTGTGGAGGGTGGGTGGTGGTGTTGCTGTGTGGAGGGTGGGTGGTGATGTTGCTGTGTGGAGGGTGGGTGGGTGGTGGTGCTGTGTGGAGGGTTGGTGGGTGGTGGTGTTGCTGTGTGGAGGGTGGGTGTGTGATGGTACTGTGTGGAGGGTGGTGGTGGTGTTATTGTGTGGAGGGTGGGTGGTGGTGTTGTTGCTGTGTGGAGGGTGGGTGGTGGTGTTGTTGCTGTGTGGAGGGTGGGTGGTGGTGTTGTTGCTGTGTGGAGGGTGGGTGGTGGTGTTGTTGCTGTGTGGAGGGTGGGTGGTGGTGTTGTTGCTGTGTGGAGGGTGGGTGGTGGTGTTGTTGCTGTGTGGAGGGTGGGTGGTGGGTGTGGCTGTGTGGAGGGTGGGTGGTGTTGTTGCTGTGTGGAGGGTGGTGGTGGTGTTGCTGTGTGGAGGGTGGGTGGTGTTGTTGCTGTGTGGAGGGTGGTGGTGGTGTTGCTGTGTGGAGGGTGGTGGTGGTGTTGCTGTGTGGAGGGTGGGTGGTGTTGTTGCTGTGTGGAGGGTGGTGGTGTTGTTGCTGTGTGGAGGGTGGGTGGTGTTGTTGCTGTGTGGAGGGTGGGTGGTGTTGTTGCTGTGTGGAGGGTGGTGGTGGTGTTGCTGTGTGGAGGGTGGTGGTGGTGTTGCTGTGTGGAGGGTGGTGGTGGTGTTGTAATGCAGAAGATCCTATAGTAATTCCAGAGTCCTATAAATGGCCACTTGCCTAGATGGCATTCTGTCAGGGAGAGGAGAGCATGATTGGTAAACTCTTCAGATTTGTTTTTCACATCTGTATTCATACACAATTTAGCCTATACAGTATGGCACCGGAGTTAGCTGACTGCTAAGGAAGCTAACAACAAACACATTTGGTGTCCGTATGGATCCTGTACCTACTCATTAATTTTATTTCACATGACATTGTGAAGGGAAATAATATTTAGAATATTACTGGGATTGTAAATAATCAGTTGATGGCATAAAGACAGAAAAAGCCCATGTTCTGATTGGTTAGATATCTGATTATTGTTGACCTTCTACAGGGTCCAGCTGGGCTACCAGGTCTGACGGGACCAAAAGGTGAAAAGGTAAGTGTAATTTATAAACAGTTGTTTTTGCATTAGATGTTTAGTGAATGATTGAAAACTACCATTATACGAAGCGGAAAGGCCTTGTATAAAAAATCAGTAGTTATATCTCTGTCTGTCTCTTTGTCTCTCTTCTTCGCTCTCTCTCTCCACCTCCATCCAACGATCTTGTTGCCAGGGAGAACTGGGACGACCTGGACAAAAGGTGAGAGCACCCATTGATCATTCTATTAGCTCTGCTAAGTGGATTTGCTGAAAAATGAGATCCAGTCCCTCCTCAGTCTGTCTGGTGGGCTGTAACTCACGTCCCGCCGCCCGTCTGTCCGCCCACTGCCTGGTTATGAGCATTATGACATTCAGAGAAAGACAAGCAGCACAACCTGTACACGATGCCAGGACAGCTAGGACACAGAGAGAGCAAGACAAGCAGCACAACCTTGACACGATGCCAGGACAGCTAGGATACAGAGAGAGAGAAAGACAAGCAGCACAACCTTTACACGATGCCAGGACAGCTAGGACACAGAGAGAGCAAGACAAGCAGCACCACCTTGACACGATGCCAGGACAGCTAGGACACAGAGAGAGCAAGACAAGAAGCACAACCTTTACACGATGCCAGGACAGCTAGGACACAGAGAGAGAAAGACAAGCAGCACAACCTTGACACGATGCCAGGACAGCTAGGACACAGAGAGAGAAAGACAAGCAGCACAACCTTGACACGATGCCAGGACAGCTAGGACACAGAGAGAGCAAGACAAGCAGCACAACCTTTACACAATGCCAGGACAGCTAGGACACAGAGAGAGAAAGACAAGCAGCACAACCTTGACACGATGCCAGGACAGCTAGGACACAGAGAGAGAAAGACAAGCAGCACAATCTGTACAAGATGCCAGGACAGCTGGGACACAGAGAGAGCAAGACAAGCAGCACAACCTTGACACGATGCCAGGACAGCTAGGACACAAAGAGAGAAAGACAAGCAGCACAACCTTGATACGATGCCAGGATAGCTAGGACACAGAGAGAGCAAGACAAGCAGCACAACCTTGACACGATGCCAGGACAGCTGGGACACAGAGAGAGAAAGACAAGCAGCACAACCTTGACACGATGCCAGGACAGCTAGGACACAGAGAGAGAACGACAAGCAGCACAACCTGTACACGAAGCCAGGACAGCTAGGACACAGAGAGAGAAAGACAAGCAGCACAACCTTGATACGATGCCAGGATAGCTAGGACACAGAGAGAGCAAGACAAGCAGCACAACCTTTACACGACTCCAGGACAGCTAGGACACAGAGAGAGAAAGACAAGCAGCACAACCTTGATACGATGCCAGAACAGCTAGGACACAGAGAGAGCAAGACAAGCAGCACAACCTTGACACGATGCCAGGACAGCTAGGACACAGAGAGAGAAAGACAAGCAGCACAACCTGTACACGATGCCAGAACAGCTAGGACACAGAGAGAGAAAGACAAGCAGCACAACCCGTACACAATGCCAGAACAGCTAGGACACAGAGAGAGAAAGACAAGCAGCACAACCTTGACACAATGCCAGGACAGCTAGGACACAGAGAGAGAAAGACAAGTAGCACAACTTGTACACGATGCCAGAACAGCTAGGACACAGAGAGAGCAAGACAAGCAGCACAACCTTTACACGATGCCAGGACAGCTGGGACACAGAGAGAGAAATACAAGCAGCACAACCTGTACACGATGCCAGAACAGCTAGGACACAGAGAGAGCAAGACAAGCAGCACAACCTTTACACGATGCCAGGACAGCTAGGACACAGAGAGAGCAAGACAAGCAGCACAACCTTTACACGATGCCAGGACAGCTGGGACACAGAGAGAGAAAGACAAGCAGCACAACCTTTACACGATGCCAGGACAGCTAGGACACAGAGAGAGAAAGACAAGAAGCACAACCTGTACACAATGCCAGAACAGCTGGGACACAGAGAGAGCAAGACAAGCAGCACCACCTTGACACGATGCCAGGACAGCTAGGACACAGAGAGAGAAAGACAAGCAGCACAACCTTGACACGATGCCAGGACAGCTAGGACACAGAGAGAGCAAGACAAGCAGCACAACCTTGACACAATGCCAGGACAGCTGGGACACAGAGAGAGAAAGACAAGCAACACAACCTTGACACAATGCCAGGACAGCTAGGACACAGAGAGAGAAAGACAAGCAACACAACCTTGACACGATGCCAGGACAGCTAGGACACAGAGAGAGAAAGACAAGAAGCACAACCTGTACACAATGCCAGAACAGCTGGGACACAGAGAGAGCAAGACAAGCAGCACAACCTTGACACGATGCCCGGACAGCTAGGACACAGAGAGAGAAATACAAGCAGCACAACCTTGATACGATGCCAGGATAGCTAGGACACAGAGAGAGCAAGACAAGCAGCACAACCTTGACACGATGCCAGGACAGCTAGGACACAGAGAGAGAAAGACAAGCAGCACAACCTTGATATGATGCCAGGACAGCTAGGACACAGAGAGAGCAAGACAAGCAGCACAACCTTGACACGATGCCAGGACAGCTAGGACACAGAGAGAGAAAGACAAGCAGCACAACCTTTACACGATGCCAGGACAGCTGGGACACAGAGAGAGAAATACAAGCAGCACAACCTGTACACGATGCCAGAACAGCTAGGACACAGAGAGAGCAAGACAAGCAGCACAACCTTTACACGATGCCAGGACAGCTAGGACACAGAGAGAGCAAGACAAGCAGCACAACCTTTACACGATGCCAGGACAGCTGGGACACAGAGAGAGCAAGACAAGCAGCACCACCTTGACACGATGCCAGGACAGCTAGGACACAGAGAGAGAAAGACAAGCAGCACAACCTTGACACGATGCCAGGACAGCTAGGACACAGAGAGAGCAAGACAAACAGCACAACCTTGACACAATGCCAGGACAGCTGGGACACAGAGAGAGAAAGACAAGCAACACAACCTTGACACAATGCCAGGACAGCTAGGACACAGAGAGAGAAAGACAAGCAACACAACCTTGACACGATGCCAGGACAGCTAGGACACAGAGAGAGAAAGACAAGAAGCACAACCTGTACACAATGCCAGAACAGCTGGGACACAGAGAGAGCAAGACAAGCAGCACAACCTTGACACGATGCCCGGACAGCTAGGACACAGAGAGAGAAATACAAGCAGCACAACCTTGATACGATGCCAGGATAGCTAGGACACAGAGAGAGCAAGACAAGCAGCACAACCTTGACACGATGCCAGGACAGCTAGGACACAGAGAGAGAAAGACAAGCAGCACAACCTTGATATGATGCCAGGACAGCTAGGACACAGAGAGAGCAAGACAAGCAGCACAACCTTGACACGATGCCAGGACAGCTAGGACACAGAGAGAGAAAGACAAGCAGCACAACCTGTACACAATGCCAGAACAGCTAGGACACAGAGAGAGAAAGACAAGCAGCACAACCTTGACACAATGCCAGGACAGCTAGGACACAGAGAGAGAAAGACAAGTAGCACAACTTGTACACGATGCCAGAACAGCTAGGACACAGAGAGAGCAAGACAAGCAGCACAACCTTTACACGATGCCAGGACAGCTGGGACACAGAGAGAGAAATACAAGCAGCACAACCTGTACACGATGCCAGAACAGCTAGGACACAGAGAGAGCAAGACAAGCAGCACAACCTTTACACGATGCCAGGACAGCTAGGACACAGAGAGAGCAAGACAAGCAGCACAACCTTTACACGATGCCAGGACAGCTGGGACACAGAGAGAGAAAGACAAGCAGCACAACCTTTACACGATGCCAGGACAGCTAGGACACAGAGAGAGAAAGACAAGAAGCACAACCTGTACACAATGCCAGAACAGCTGGGACACAGAGAGAGCAAGACAAGCAGCACCACCTTGACACGATGCCAGGACAGCTAGGACACAGAGAGAGAAAGACAAGCAGCACAACCTTGACACGATGCCAGGACAGCTAGGACACAGAGAGAGCAAGACAAGCAGCACAACCTTGACACAATGCCAGGACAGCTGGGACACAGAGAGAGAAAGACAAGCAACACAACCTTGACACAATGCCAGGACAGCTAGGACACAGAGAGAGAAAGACAAGCAACACAACCTTGACACGATGCCAGGACAGCTAGGACACAGAGAGAGAAAGACAAGAAGCACAACCTGTACACAATGCCAGAACAGCTGGGACACAGAGAGAGCAAGACAAGCAGCACAACCTTGACACGATGCCCGGACAGCTAGGACACAGAGAGAGAAATACAAGCAGCACAACCTTGATACGATGCCAGGATAGCTAGGACACAGAGAGAGCAAGACAAGCAGCACAACCTTGACACGATGCCAGGACAGCTAGGACACAGAGAGAGAAAGACAAGCAGCACAACCTTGATATGATGCCAGGACAGCTAGGACACAGAGAGAGCAAGACAAGCAGCACAACCTTGACACGATGCCAGGACAGCTAGGACACAGAGAGAGAAAGACAAGCAGCACAACCTGTACACGATGCCAGAACAGCTAGGACACAGAGAGAGCAAGACAAGCAGCACAACCTGTACACGATGCCAGGACAGCTAGGACACAGAGAGAGAAAGACAAGCAGCACAACCTTGACACGATGCCAGGACAGCTAGGACACAGAGAGAGCAAGACAAGCAGCACAACCTTTACACGATGCCAGGACAGCTAGGACACAGAGAGAGAAAGACAAGCAGCACAACCTTGACACGATGCCAGTACAGCTAGGACACAGAGAGAGCCGCTGAGATAGAAGATGCATAGAATCATTCTGCTGAGTTGTAGAGGAGAGTGGATAAACCTCCCACCCCGTCCCATGTCTCCTCTAACAGATGGGGAACTTATGGTCACCCTGTTAGCTCCTGAAACCTATCCAGATTCACTGGGCCCTGTTCAGGAGGGTGCAGCGTTACAGCACCTTCACATAGAGATGTATAGCATAGAAAATAGAAGATTGTCGGAGGGACAGGGGAAGAGTGAGACCTGTCAGAAGAGAAGTGTGGTCTTAATCAATTGGTGGCTGCAGTTATGTATTAAAACAGTTCCGTTGGGAGAGCTTCACAATGCGTCCCAAATGGCACCCTATTCCCTTTATAGTTGACTACTTTTGACCAGGACCCATGGTCAAAAGTAGTGCGCTATATAGAGAATAGGGTGCCATTTGGAACGTGTCCTCAGTCACTGCCCTGCTCTGTCTGAGCTGCAGGGCTGGCTGTGTACAGAAGCAGCATTGCAGTGCAATTTAGCTTAGTGCTCGAGCCAGACCATAAATCATTTTATTTCCCACAAGCAGAGGGCCTTCCTGTTCTATATATACGGCCTATCATTTAATTAAAGCGGACAGAGTGACAGACCTTGTTAAAGTCCTTCTCTCTCTCCACATGGCGGACCAGGGTAAATACAGAACACAGGTTGTCATGTCAACATCCCGATCGGCTTATGGAATTCTCTGTAACTATTCAGAACAATCATGTTTGTAACTCCTGCTATATGCTACGTCTATGATATTACACATGGAAATATTATACTGTACACTACACAGCTTACATGGATAGCTGCTGATTCATTCAATACTTATTTTCTTTATTTAAATGATGCCAGGTCAGCTGGTAATTTCTTTGTATACGGCAGTCTTCATGCCCTGTGTTTTCTAGTCAGTTCAGAACTTCTGGTCTGGTTAAAGTAGTGTTCTAACAGTTCTGATATGGCTCAGCTATTCCCACACATACCCTATGTACCGTACACAGGAGGCTGCTGAGGGGAGGACGGCTCATAATAACGTCCGGAACGCCACAAATGGAATGGCATCAAACACATGGAAACCATGGAAGCCATGTGTTTGATGTATTTGATACCATTCCACAAAGTATGCTCCAACCATTACTGTGGGATAACTGTAAAAAGTCTGCTCCGGCCTCCCGGGTGGCGCAGTGGTTAAGGGTGCTGTACTGCAGCGCCAGCTGTGCCATCAGAGTCCCTGGGTTCGCGCCCAGGCTCTGTCGTAACCGGCCGCGACCGGGAGGTCCGTGGGGCGACGCACAATTGGCCTAGCGTCGTCCGGGTTAGGGAGGGATTGGTCGGTAGGGATCTCCTTGTCTCATCGCGCACCAGCGACTCCTGTGGCGGGCCGGGCGCAGTGCGCACTAGCCAAGGTTGCCAGGTGCACGGTGTAGCCTCCGACACATTGGTGTGGCTGGCTTCCGGGTTGGATGCGCGCTGTATTAAGAAGCAGTACGGCTGGTTGGGTTGTGTATCGGAGGACGCATGACATTCAGCCTTCGTCTCTCCCGAGCCCGTACGGGAGTAGCTACTACAACAATTGGATACCATGAAATTGGGGAGAAAAAGGGGTAAAAAAATATATTAAAAAAGTCTGCTCCAACCATTACTGTGTGATAACTGTAAAAAGTCTGCTCCAACCATTACTGTGTGATAACTGTAAAAAGTCTGCTCCAACCAGTACGGTGTGATAACTGTAAAAAGTCTGCTCCAACCAGTACGGTGTGATAACTGTAAAAAGTCTGCTCCAACCATTACTGTGTGATAACTGTAAAAAGTCTGCTCCAACCATTACTGTGTGATAACTGTAAAAAGTCTGCTCCAACCATTACTGTGTGATAACTGTAAAAAATCTGCTAAATCAGGCATTTCCAAAGTGGAGGTACTGCAGGGGGTCTGCGGCATGATTCTTATTTTTTTAACAATGATAATACATTCATTAATACAATATATTTTGTAATAATATTGCTACCAACAACCGATTAAACACATTTTGCAGAAGGGATCTGTGAAAAGTGTTTAGACTAGAGGGTGCAATACAATACAATATATTATTCAACCACAATTTCTGTTAAACCTTAGATGCACAGCCTGGGACTGGGAGGTTCATCGGTATATAGATATCCACAGTTCTCCATCAATTATACACTTCTTTAACTAAATTCTTCTTGTATTCCCCAAAATGTTGTTTTGAACATAATGGCACTGTAATTTATGCCTAAAACGGCAACATTTTCTCTGTGTCCATGGCAAAATGGGTAGAACTAATTTGGTCACCTGTTTTAGTCTTAGACCTAGATTTAATCAGATTAAGTGTTAACAGGCGACATCCGACACCCGCATAGCTGATGTTTTGGCGGTGTCAGAGGTGTAACTCTGTTAGAGCTGTCAAATCGGTGAGAGGCAGCTGCTCATGTGGCCATTTTCACGAAGCCACATCCATTCCACTCTTGTCAGAAGTTCAGAAAGAGAAAGTGTCGGCTATATAGAAATGACACTCAAACAACATAATAACAATTTACACTGAGTGGACAAAACATTATGCTCTTTCCATAACCTCTACAGGATTGGTGAGTTCCCCTCCGGAAGGTTGAGCTAACGTAGGCTAGTCACATTAGCCTGAGGTTGTAAGTAACAAGAACATTTCCCAGAACATAGACATATCTGATATTGGCAGAAAGCTTAAATTCTTGTTAATCTAACTGCACTGTCCAATTTACAGTAGCTATTACAGTGAAATAATACCATGCTAGAGTTTGTATATGTATTGAAACATAACGTAGACTGACCAGGTGAATCCAGGTGAACGCTATGATCCCTTATTGATGTTATTTGTTAAATCCACTTCAGTCAGTGTAGATGAAGGGGAGGAGACAGGTTAAAATAAGTATTTTTAAGCCTTGAGACAATTGGGACATGGATGTTGTATGTGTGCCATTCAGAGGGTGAATGGGCAAGACAATAGATTTAAGTGCCTTTGAATGGGGTATGGTAGTAGGTGCCAGGCGCACCGGTTTGTGTCAAGAACTGCAATGCTGCTGGGTTTTTCACTCTCAATAGTTTCCTGTGTGTTTCAAGAATGGTCCACCACGCAGAGGATATCCAGCCAACTTGACACAACTGTGGGAAACATAGGAGTCAACATGGGCCAGCATCCCTGTGGAACACTTTGGACAACTTGTAGACTCCATACCATGACAAATTGAGACTGTTCTGAGGGCAAAAGGGGATGCAACTCAATATTAGGAAGGTGTTCTTAATGTTTGGTACGCTCAGTGTATATCAACCTAATGAAGGTGTAGATTACATTCAGGTGGCCTTGTCCCACTAGGCCTACTGTCCCTGGTATAATTTAGCCACATTGATATTGTGGCAGATTGTAACCAAAGCCAGCCATAATTAACCATAAAGGCTGGGCTACAGGTAAATAAAATGTACAGCTCTGATTTTCTCCCCATCGTGACTGTTGAAGGGGTAAATAACAATTGTTTCATTGAAGGGGAGAATTTTAGCTTTCCAGAAATTCCAGAAATATTATTGTATGGGAAAATAGAGCTTCTGATGATATCAAAACAGAACTTCCCTACATGAAAGTAAGAAAGAGAATAAACATGATTGTTTCTGGTTGAGGTTAGTTACAAGTGAAGTGTCTTGGCTTCACATCCGTTCAAAAGATGGACTGAAGAGACCACCTGGGAGCTTTGTGGGAGAGTCGGACAGATCAGATAAATCAGATCGCGCAACTGAAAGATGTCAACTCTGCCAATGAGAGGGTTGCATGAAATATCCTGACTTCTGATTGGACAAAACAGATGAAAAGGAGCTTCATGTCAAATGAAATGTCCATTAGTCCCGTGTGGAATTCTCATCTGGTCACATTTTTATCAACTAAAATCAAGTTACAGTTATCGTTTTTTTCCAGAGCGTCTCATTATCATAGCTTTAGTCAGGAAAAATAAGTTGTCAAGTATTTTTTTGGCATACAGTGGGGCAAAAAAGTATTTAGTCAGCCACCAATTGTGCAAGTTCCCCCACTTAAAAAGATGAGAGAAGCCTGTAATTTTCATCATAGGTACACTTCAACTATGACAGACAAAATGAGAAAAAAAACCAGAAAAATCACATTGTTGGATTTTTAATGAATTTATTTGCAAATTATGGTGGAAAATAAGTATTTGGTCACCTACAAACAAGCAAGATTTCTGGCTCTCACAGACCTGTATATTCTTCTTTAAGAGGCTCCTCTGTCCTCCACTCGTTACCTGTATTAATGGCACCTGTTTGAACTTGTTATCAGTATAAAAGACACCTGTCCACAACCCCAAACAGTCACACTCCAAACTCCACTATGGCCAAGACCAAAAAGCTACAAAATTGTAGACCTACACCAGACTGGGAAGACTGAATCTGCAATAGGTAACCAGCTTGGTTTGAAGAAATCAACTGTGGGAGCAATTATTAGGAAATGGAAGACATACAAGACCACTGATAATCTCCCTCGATCTGAGGCTCCACGCAAGATCTCACCCCGTGGGGTCAAAATGATCACAAGAACGGAGAGCAAAAATCCCAGAACCACACGGGGGGACCTAGTGAATGACCTGCAGAGAGCTGGGACCAAAGTAACAAAGCCTACCATCAGTAACACACTACGCCGCCAGGGACTCAAATCCTGCAGTGCCAGACGTGTCCCCCTGCTTAAGCCAGTACATGTCCAGGCCTGTCTGAAGTTTGCTAGAGAGCATTTGGATGATCCAGAAGAAGATTGGGAGAATGTCATATGGTCAGATGAAACCAAAATAGAACTTTTTGGTAAAAACTCAACTCGTCGTGTTTGGAGGACAAAGAATGCTGAGTTGCATCCAAAGAACACCATAACTACTGTGAAGCATGGGGGTGGAAACATCATGCTTTAGGGCTGTTTTTCTGCAAAGGGACCAGGACGACTGATAAAGGAAAGAATAAATGGGGCCATGTATCGTGAGATTTTGAGTGAAAACCTCCTTCCATCAGCAAGGGCATTGAAGATGAAATGTGGCTGGGTCTTTCAGCATGACAATGATCCCAAACACACCGCCCGGGCAACGAAGGAGTCCAGATCTCAACCCCATAGAAAATCTTTGAAAGGAGTTGAAAGTCCGTGTTGCCCAGCAACAGCCACAAAACATCACTGCTCTAGAGGAGATCTGCATGGAGCAATGGGCCAAAATACCAGCAACAGTGTGTGAAAATCTTGTGAAGACTTACAGAAAACGTTTGACCTCTGTCATTGTCAACAAAAGGTATATAACAAAGTATTGAGAAACTTTTGTTATTGACCAAATACTTATTTCCCACCATCATTTACAAATAAATTCATTAAAAATCCTACAATGTGATTTTCTGGATTATTTTTTTCTAATTTTGTCTGTCATAGTTGAAGTGTACCTATGATGAAAATTACAGGCCTCTCATATTTTTAAGTGGGAGAACTTGCACAATTGGGGCTGACTAAATACTTTTTTGCCCCACTGTAGTTGTTGTTGGCAAAATTTACACTGGTACTAGAATTGCAAGAAATCAACTTTAAAATGGCAAAATGGCCTCTATGCCCAAAGGCAAAATGTGTAGAATTCCAGGTAATGAGCATTTCTTCTCTGACGCTAAAAGGGGCCTTTAAAGATGTATTTCCTGGAACCCAAGACTTGAAGTCATAGTAAAACTGCTTCTATGCTAGTTAAAGTCCACTCTGAAGTAGGACTTGTGTTCTGATATTATGAGGTTGTCCCTGATGAATTTGCTATCACATAAGGGGTCACCCACGCAAAAAAATCAATTTGGGAACCCTGTGCTAAAGAAATTATGTTGTGGCCCACCAGGGTCGGACGGGGCCTCCAGGTCTCCCGGGGCGCCAGGGACCAGCCGGGTGGCCAGGACCAAATGGGCCCAAGGTGAGTAAGTCCTATTTCATGGTGCCCAAATGTCAATATGATATTATACCGTATCATAGTATGGGAAAAAAAATGATAGAACACAAATTATGCAATAAGATATGTGTGTTCCTGTACCTACAGGTGTTAGATCTTAATTTGACCAGTTTAGTCGCAGGAGTAAAATAATCTTGCAGCAGGAGGATTAGATTTTTTTTTTAAGTGATCATTTCTAATGAGAATGGACTGTAGTTTTGATAGGCCACAGCAGGTTATATATTAGCAGTAAAATCTAGTAAGGGAAAGAGAACTGTGGGTTTTCAGTGAATTTATGTAAATCATGAGGCTCATTTGAATTTCCTATGGTGCAGGAAAATTCTCTGCGACAGAGTGATCAAAATTAAGATACCACATCTGTATGATATTATTTGTAAAGGTAGATGAAAACTGTGTTGTCAGAGCCGTGTGTGTGTGCACGCGTGCGTTTGTGTCTGGCAGGGGGAGAAGGGAGATGGTGGATTGATGGGAATACCTGGAGCAAGAGGACCTCTTGGACCTAAGGTCTGTGAACCTTCATCCTTCACTGAGAAAATTGTCTGATTTCAACCATCATGTTATTCATAATTTCTATACTTCAGACTTCTGATCTTCCTTCCTAGGGTTTACCTGGATACAAAGGAGAAAAGGTGGGTGATTACTTCAAATGTTTTTGACTGCTTTCTTTTATTCTATTACATTACAAACCATATTTTAGTTCCTCTGGGTTGGTTCAACAACATGTGTGTGTTTTCAGTGTGTTTATGGATGTTTTGTTTACAGTTGTTTTGTCTCCTGTCTGTCTCATCAGGGTTCCCGTGGTGACCGTAGTGAGAGAGGGATGAAGGGAGACAAGGGCACAATGGGCTTCCCTGGAATGCTTGGACAGAAAGTGAGACATACATCTTGTTACATGATCTGATGTTTATCGGCTGCTGGGGTTGATGTGGAGGAGCTGGAGGAAGGGGAGAAGGAGCAGGAGGAGGTCATTGTGGGTGACGTGTAGTGGAGGCTCATTGAACAACAGGATAGAACCAGAATCAACTGGCCCTCCATAATAACTGAAGAACACAATTCTAAACTGGACCACAGTTATTTATATGACGTACCGGCATATGTTGTTGTTGATGGAGTGCTGTGGTTTATGTCCTCAGGGGGAAATGGGTCCAAAGGGAGAACCTGGAATCTCAGGAATAGAGGACCGACGGGCAGACCAGGGAAGAGGGGCAAACAGGTGAGAGATATACTTTATTAGTAAACAGGTGAGAGATATACTTTATTAGTAAACAGGTGAGAGATATACTTTATTAGTAAACAGGTGAGAGATATACTTTATTAGTAAACAGGTGAGAGATATACTTTATTAGTAAACAGGTGAGAGATATATCTTATTAGTAAACAGGTGAGAGATATACCTGATTAGTAAACAGGTGAGAGATATACTTTATTAGTAAACAGGTGAGAGATATACTTTATTAGTAAACAGGTGAGAGATATACCTGATTAGTAAACAGGTGAGAGATATTATTTATTAGTAAGCAGGTGAGAGAAACTGTATTAAACAGGTGAGAGAGATACTGTATTAAACAGGTGAGAGAGTTACTGTAGAAAACAGGTGAGAGATATACCTGATTAGTAAACAGGTGAGATATACTGTATTAAAAGGTGAGAGATACTAGTATTAAACAGGTGAGAGATATACTGTATTAAACAGGTGAGAGATATACTGTATTAAACAGGTGAGATATACTGTATTATATACTCACTGTACTGTATACTGTACAGGTGAGAGAGATACTGTATATAAACAGTGAGAGAGATACTGTATTAAACAGGTGAGAGAGAAACTGTATTAACAGGTGAGAGATACTGTATTAAACAGGTGAGAGAGATACTGTATTAAACAGTGTGAGAGAGATGCTGTATTAAACAGGTGAGAGAGAAACTGTATTAAACAGGTGAGAGAGATACTGTATTAAACAGGTGAGAGAGATACTGATTATTAAAGAGTGAGAGAATGTATTAAACAGGTGAGAGAGATACTGTATTAAACAGGTGAGAGAGATACTGTATTAAACAGGTGAGAGAGACTGTATTAGGTGAGAGAATATTAACAGGTGAGAGATGCTGTATTACACAGGTGAGAGATACTGTATTAAACAGGTGAGAGAGATACTGTATTAAACAGGTGAGAGATACTGTATTAAACAGGTGAGAGAGATACTGTATTAAACAGGTGAGAGAGATACTGTATTAAACAGGTGAGAGAGACTGTATTAAACAGGTGAGAGATACTGTATAAACAGGTGAGAGAGATACTGTATTAAACAGGTGAGAGATACTGTATTAAACAGGTGAGAGAGATGAGAGATGCTGTATTAAACAGGTGAGAGAGAGAGCTGTATTAAACAGGTGAGAGATACTGTAAGTGAGAGAGATACTGTATTAAACAGGTGAGAGAGATACTGTATTAAACAGGTGAGAGAGATGTACTGTATTAAACAGGTGAGAGATGCTGTATTAAAGAGGTGAGAGATACGTATTAAACAGGTGAGAGAGATACTGTATTAAACAGGTGAGAGATGCTGTATTAAACAGGTGAGAGAGAGACTGTATTAAAGAGGTGTGTTATTAAACAGGTGAGAGATACTGTATAACAGTGAGAGAGATACTGTATTAAACAGGTGAGAGAGAGATACTGTATTAAACAGAGAGTGAGAGATGCTGTATTAAACAGGTGAGAGATGCTGTATTAAACAGGTGAGAGAGATACTGTATTAAACAGGTGAGAGTACTGTATAAAAATGAGAGATGTATTAAAGAGGTGAGAGATGAGTATAAAGAGTGAGTGAGATACTGTATTAAACAGGTGAGAGAGATACGTATTAAACAGGTGAGAGATGTATTAAACAGGTGAGAGATGCTGTATTAAACAGGTGAGAGAGACTGTATTAAACAGGTGAGAGATACTGTATTAAACAGGTGAGAGATGTATTAAACAGGTGAGAGATGCTGTATTAAACAGGTGAGAGATGCTGTATTATGTATTAAACAGGTGAGAGAGATGCTGTATTAACACATGTGAGAGATACTGTATTGTGTAATTATAAACGTAGAGAGATGTATTAACAGAGAGAACTGTATAACAGAGATACTGTATTTGTACTTAAACGTGAGAGAGATCTGTTAAACAGGTGAGAGAGATACTGTATTAAGTAGAGTGTGATATTGTGAGATACTGTAAACAGGTGAGATGCTGTATTAACAGGTAGAGATCTGTGTTTGAGAGTTACGTGTTTATAAACAGGTGAGAGAGCTGTATTAAACAGGTGAGTGTGATGTATAACTGTTTGTACGTGTTGTTTATATTAAACTGTAGGTGTTTGTTTATTAAACAGGTGAGAGAGATGCTGTATAACAGGTAGAGAGATACTGTTTAAACAGGTAGAGATGTGTGTAGATACTGTATTACGTAGAACTGTAAACAGGTGTAGATCTGTATTACGTAGAGATGATATTAAACGTGTAGAGATGCTGTATTAACAGGTGAGAGATAAACTGTATTAAACAGGTGAGAGAGATGCTGTATTAAACAGTGTGAGAGATAGAGACTTATTAAACAGGTACGAGTACAGGTACGTACTATTGTATTGTGTAGAGAGAGACTGTATTAAACGTAGAGATGACGATGATACTGTATTAAAAGGTGAGAGAGACTGTATTAAACAGGTGAGAGAGACTGTATTAAACAGGTGAGAGATACTATAACAGGTGAGAGATGCTGTATTAAACAGGTGAGAGATGCTGTATTAAACAGGTGAGAGAGATGCTGTTTAAACAGGTGAGAGATGTATTAAACAGGTGAGAGAGATGCTGTATTAAACAGGTGAGAGAGATACTGTATAAACAGGTAGAGTGTATTAAACAGGTGAGAGATACTGTATTAAACAGGTGAGAGAGATGATGAGAGATACTGTATTAAACAGGTGAGAGATGCTGTATTAAACAGGTGAGAGATGCTGTATTAAACAGGTGAGAGAGATGCTGTATTAAACAGGTGAGAGATGCTGTATTAAACAGGTGAGAGAGATGCTGTATTAAACAGGTGAGAGAGATACTGTATTAAACAGGTGAGAGATACTGTATAAACAGGTGAGAGATGCTGTATTAACAGGTGAGAGAGATGCTGTATTAAACAGGTGAGAGAGATACTGTATTAAACAGGTGAGAGAGACTGTTAACAGGTGAGAGATGTATTAAACAGGTGAGAGAGATGCTGTATTAACAGGTGAGAGAGATACTGTATAAACAGGTGAGAGAGATACTGTATTAAAAGGTGAGAGAGATGTATTAAACAGGTGAGAGAGATGCTGTATTAAACAGGTGAGAGAGATACTGTATTAAACAGGTGAGAGAGATACTGTATTAAACAGGTGAGAGAGACTGTATTAAACAGGTGAGAGATGCTGTATTAAAAGGTGAGAGATGCTGTATTAACAGGTGAGAGATGCTGTATTAAACAGGTGAGAGATGGTATTAGTTTTGTTTATTAAACAGGTGAGAGATATACTGTATTAGGATCTTACTTAATTACTTAATATCATATGCTGTTAGAAGCTGTGATTAAAAAAGGTTTTTTACCTTTATTTAACTAGGGAAGTCAGTTAAGAACAAATTCTTATTTTCAATGACAGCCTAGAAACAGTGGGTTAACTGCCTTGTTCAGGGGCAGAACAACAGATTTTGACCTTGTCAGCTCGGGGATTTGATCTAGCAACCTTTCGATTACTAGTCCAACGCTCTAACCACTATGCTACCTGCTGCCCTCTTTGAGCAACATACTGTAACTTCAAATCACTATGATGTGGTGACATGTTTCGACCACTAAAGGTTTACCATATGTTTGTCTGTCAATGTTTTTACATGTGGTATTTTTCTTGTCTGATTAAACAGGGAGGGAAGGGCGACAATGGGATTATCGGCCCTCTAGGTCCAGCAGGTCCTCAGGGGCCCCCAGGCCACCCTGGTCCCCCAGGTCTCCCAGCCTCAGGTAAGGACTCTACCTCCATCAGCTCTCCCATCTGAGCTTTGCTTTTTTAGAGACCGCTGTAGGGCTAGGGAGTGTGGCTGGGCTAACATGCTAATCTGTTGCCAGTCTGTGATATGCAGGCTGAGTGTGTACCTGGATGAATTCCAGGGAAGAACATCGAGTCAGATTTAGAGTGATTGGTATGTTCTTTGTTGGAGGCTCTGCCCATTTTCTGGACTCTGAAGGCTAGTTTCTCAGACCTAGATTATTAAAACTTTGTCCTGTAATTAAAAGAAAGGCAACATGGAGAATCTCACTGGAAAGTACATTTTGAGGTTTAATATGAGGTCCTGTCAGTGTGAGAAGCTTCAGGGATGGGTGTGAGAAGCTTCAGGGATGGGTGTGAGAAGCTTCAGGGATGAGTGTGAGAATCTTCAGGGATGGGTGTGAGAAGCTTCAGGGATGGGTGTGAGAAGCTTCAGGGATGAGTGTGAGAAGCTTCAGGGATGGGTCTGAGAAGCTTCAGGGATGGGTGTGAGAAGCTTCAGGTATGGGTCTGAGAAGCTTCAGGGATGGGTGTGAGAAGCTTCAGGTATGGGTCTGAGAAGCTTCAGGGATGGGTGTGAGAAGCTTCAGGCAGGCAGCCCCCGTGCAGCATCAGCAAAAGGAAGCAGACATTAAAACACAGCAGGAGGTAACACCAGAGAGCTAATTTAGCTTCAGAGGAACCTGATCACCGCCCCTCTCTCCCCCTCCTGAGGTGTAACAGATACCATGAGGGGGGTGGCGGGGGGATCGGGGATGGGACGGATGCTAAAGCCATGACATCATGTCCTTAAAACAAATTCATAGTGGGCCAAGAAGCTCCTTACATATTTACAAACATTATGTCACCATGTAATTAAACTGTGACAGCCGGTGTCTTGTTCAGGTGTCTGCGCAAATTAAGTTGATTGCTTTACCAACTTCATAGATAGACGAGGGGGCCAGGACAGTGCATTTCAGCAGAGGTATTTATAACATATAGTCCCTGTGACCTCGCTCATGGCTGTCTCTGAATGTGGTACTCTGTGATATAGAGATGGTTTCATGTGTACATCACTTTTTATACATATGCCTACATTGATAATATATGATCTAAATGTTTATTTCTTGTTCAGGACTCTACGTGGTTGGAACGAAAGGTGAGAGGGGGCTACCAGGTCTTCCTGGACCTTGCAGCTGTAACTCCATTAGTGTGAAGAGTCCACAGTTTGATGAACATAGTTCCAGGAGCGACTACGCCAAAGTGCCGGCGGTGAGCAGGCAACACAAGTAACACATGATCAACATTTATTGCGAATCAGAAACTTGCCTCAGCTAAGGCACTTAATAGGCCGAATTAGTCTTTATTGTGTCTCACCCAGAATGTATTTTGTTGTTTCTCGTACAGATATTTGTGGTAAACAATCAAGAAGAACTAGATCGTCTTCATACGGACAATGCCCTAGCCTTCCGGAAAGACCAGAGATCGCTTTACTTCAAAGACACCAGCGGATGGCTGCCCATTCAGGTACCTCACTTGATACACTATCTTCTAAACGGGATATGTCTAAGTGCTTACAGTATACAGCCTTACAGCCTGGCAAGGTTCGTCTTTAAGTTACAGTTTTATTTCATTTTGTTAGTTTTAGTTTCTAATCTCTGTAAAAGACTTCTTTCTTCCAGCTGACGCCGTTCCAGTCTACGGAGAACGCTCCGGAACAGGAGGGTTACTGTGGCGACGGGATCGTTCAGATTCCCAATGGGGAGGAATGTGACGACGGGAATAGGATTGTCACCGACGGCTGCGTCAGTAAGTCATGTTATCAGAGTGGATGAACCAGATTCGTGGTTTGGTTCTGCTGATGGTTCTGTTTGTTGTGGGTTCAGTTACCGCATGGGAAGTTGATTTGGATAAATGCACTTGTTAAATGATAATGCTATTGATGACACACAGAAGCACCGGTCTGGTTTGAATGGCTATTGATCTCTCCCTGTCTCTCTGTGTCTTTCTCTCTCCGCGTGTCTCTATTTTTCTCCCCCTCTGTTTCTCTCTCCATCCCTTCCTCCTCAGAGTGTAAACATGCTTACTGTGGAGATGGTTATCGCTACGACGGGGCCGAGGAATGTGATGGAAAGGACTTTGGCTATCAGACATGCAACTCATATCTCCCAGGGTTAGTAGGCTTACTGGCTTGATCCATTCTTGTCTGCTTTCCATATCTTACTGTACGTAACCTCATAACTTTGTGTTCCCTATGAAGCAGTAACTGTCTGCCATTGTCATGATTAGTTGACAGAGGGTTCTAATTCTTCTTGATTCCCAGGTCTTATGGTCGTCTCAGATGCACTCCGTACTGTGTCATTGACTCTACAAACTGCAAGTATTTCACATGAGGAGGACCCTGGACACAGCAGTGGGATCCTTCTTGTCTCGTTTGCTTTGGTACTGAATAGGATGACGGTAATGCAAATAAAAGATCAACAACAACACTGCAAACAAGAGACTCAAAAAGGAAGTGTTGACAAACTGGACTAAGCCTGACAAAATAACTAAAACTACACACACTAACTCTGTTGTATCGCTGCTGAAGCCATGTAGCTCCCGAGGAGGGGAGCCGGGGCCGGTAAAACGTCCCCTCATCCATTCGCACTGGACAATTTCACTTTGTCTTAAATAAAACTCAACTCAAGACTGAAGAGGCTCTGCCCAACTGATAGGACCAGCCGCTGAACGAGAGGCGGTCAAATGAGAGACAGCCAGGAAGGGAAAGACAGCCAATGGGAAAGCTCTGAGAAAGTGAGAGACTCGTGGGTGGAGCCGGAAGCCATATTTACCTCGACGTAGAACTGTTAAAGAAGAGAGAACCAGGTCTGAACAATCAGAAGTAGGGTGCTGTGTATTTTACTGCAATGTCAATGACGTCATGTACTGTAGCATTTGCATGAGGCTGAGATTGCTGTGAGACCATGGCCACAGATGTCATTACCTAGGCATTTAACCAATCACAATACTTACTATCGTTGTCATGAGCTTCGTACTGTGTATATATAGTAGGTATACGTCTCCAATTGTACGTAGGGAGTATATTGTATGTTATAATTGTACTAATCAGGACAGCAGGGGCATGTTAGTACATGTTATACAGTATTCAGGAGGATTCTGAGAGCCTTGGTCAGTCTGTACTGAAGCCTTGGTCAGTCTGTACTGAAGAGGCAGATCTTAAGCCTTGGTCAGTCTGTACTGAAGAGGCAGATCTTAAGCCTTGGTCAGTCTGTACTGAAGAGGCAGATCTTAAGCCTTGGTCAGTCTGTACTGAAGAGGCAGATCTTAAACCTTGGTCAGTCTGTACTGTAGAGGCAGATCTTAAGCCTTGGTCAGTCTGTACTGTAGAGGCAGATCTTAAACCTTGGTCAGTCTGTACTGAAGAGGCAGATCTTAAGCCTTGGTCAGTCTGTACTGAAGAGGCAGATCTTAAACCTTGGTCAGTCTGTACTGAAGAGGCAGATCTTAAGCCTTGGTCAGTCTGTACTGTAGAGGCAGATCTTAAGCCTTGGTCAGTCTGTACTGTAGAGGCAGATCTTAAACCTTGGTCAGTCTGTACTGAAGAGGCAGATCTTAAGCCTTGGTCAGTCTGTACTGAAGAGGCAGATCTTAAACCTTGGTCAGTCTGTACTGAAGAGGCAGATCTTAAGCCTTGGTCAGTCTGTACTGTAGAGGCAGATCTTAAGCCTTGGTCAGTCTGTACTGTAGAGGCAGATCTTAAACCTTGGTCAGTCTGTACTGAAGAGGCAGATCTTAAGCCTTGGTCAGTCTGTACTGAAGAGGCAGATCTGAAGCCTTGGTCAGATCCTCTTCAGAAGAACAGTAAAGCTATGTACTGTACAGTAGTAGCATTAAGCCAAGATGACTGCCTGTGGAAATAGCAGCCAAGCTGATAGACTGGGAACCCTCACCTTCTGGTAGAACTGAACAGCTGTTGTCCCAAATGACACCCTATTCCCTATGTAGTGCACTACTTGTGACAAGAGTCCTATGGGCCCTGGTTAAAAGTAGTGCACTATATAGGGGATAGTGTGCCATTTGGACAGCCAGGCCCGTGCGCTCTTAGCTTTTGATGGCACTGTACTGTAGTTGAAGAGGGCCGTTCAGAATGTGGACATTGTGGGCAAGGTCAAGCTTTGCTTTAGTTTAGATTGACATTTCCACGGTTTAACTCAGGAACCTCTAACATAATGTTTTCAGAGAAATCCTCCCTCATATCCACTGTAGAACACAGATGAGACCAATGAGTCTATGCTGCACACTGACTGTTACACTGCCCCCCTCCTCACTCAGATGTGCTTACTGTACATGTTGATGACTCGTGCCCTCAGTCCTCCAGGTAAAGAGGAGGACCTCAGTGAACTACTGTCTGCAGGGAGATATGACACGTGAAGGCAGGCAAACTGTTATTATTACTGCTACTACTACATGTTCTTAAATCATTTCCTCATTGCAGAACAGGAAGCTTGTTTAGCTGCTAATTGGTAGGAAGTGAATTCCGATAGTTAGGGTGGGAAACCTTATGACAGTCTAGAAAGCTCTGGACATCTTCCTGTCTCGTATTTATAGCAGCACTCCTCTTGATACCTCCAGCCTGCCTGTTATATAACTGGAGCAGAACTACTGCACCACTCAGTGGAGAACTGAACACTATAGTTGTAGTCTGCAGTACTTCCTGTATTCCCTCAGTAGTTTAAGAGAACGTTTCAGGATAAGCTGTTCTTTACCACAAGCTATAGGTCGCCGTGCCAACGGAGGCCGACCTTTAACCTCACCCACACTTAGGAAAATATTGTTGCTCACGTAAAAGTGGATGTATGAAAATATGTCATTTCAAGACTGTTCTAAATGTTACATCTGCATGTTAGTGGTACTGTAATTTACAAGTTTAAAATGCAACCGATTTGCCAAAGGAGACTGTGAATGAAGCCTACATGCTGTAAGTAAATATTAGTCAACTCTCGACAAGGTATATGCTTTTAAAGAAATATTGATGGTTCTTGTTAATGTAACTGTATAACTGTAAGGACTGAATATTACGTCAACTTTTATATGACAGGTATAAATGTATTATCCATTGCACCGTGTATAAACACATGAAATATCCATTTGTTTGGCTAATATGAGTGTACTGTATGCTGTAGGTACACTGGTAGCATGTGATAACATTACACAATGCTTTTTGGTGGTGAATGCACTCGCATATCAGGATTTCAAAACTCCTCTCTGATTTCATAATTAAAACATGTTTGACACAGACATGCATTATTGAGAACAAAATAAAGATGAGAAAATGGAAGCTGTTGACTGCTACAAGCTATTTACTCAGCCAAGGAACTCACATCAAATGGTTGCGTACACATTTTTGACCAGAGTCAATACTCTGTAGTTAGT
Organism: Oncorhynchus mykiss; assembly: GCF_013265735.2. Lineage (NCBI taxonomy): Eukaryota > Metazoa > Chordata > Actinopteri > Salmoniformes > Salmonidae > Oncorhynchus > Oncorhynchus mykiss. The sequence continues at coordinate 33,718 of NW_023494055.1, read as the reverse complement.
GTCAGGGCATCTGGTTGGTCTGACATGGGGCTGGGAGTCAGGGGTTTGTCAGCATCCCCGAGTAGAGGAGTCTCCTCTGTCGTTGACAGTGATTGGATGGTTGGTGTGTGGTGGGGAGCAGACTGACAGTTACGGAAATTCTGTTGACGTTCTCTCAGGAAGGAAGAGAACACATTGCACAGCAGTGGACCTGCATCAAGCAGAGAAAAGACTCTGTCAGCAGGCAGCTGCTGACAAAGTGCTGTGTCTGTCTGTACTATTTCATGTATTGGCAGGGCATAAATATCCTCAGAGAGACAGAGTCTTGAACTGAACACACCACAGCTAGAATTGTCATCAACTCCCCCGGATTTGGCCTAGTCTTCTATAGTCAGCCTGATGGTCTACCTCACGAGCAGTAACATTATTCTTGTAAATGCCCTAATCAACTGAAAAGCCAACAAAGGAATTGTAATCAACTGAAAAGCAAACAAAGGAATTGTATGATCTCTCAGGTGTGGTGTGTGTGTGTGTGTGTGTGTGTGTGTGCGTGCGTGCGTGCGTGCGTGCGTGCGTGCGTGCGTGCGTGCGTGCGTGTGCGTGCACCTGAGGCAGAAGATTGAGGGCTCAGGTTGTGGCAGGGAGCCATGGGTACAGGACAGGAGTAGGTAAGAGTTGGCTGCCGGTCTGCCCTCCCCTCTCCGTAACTCAATTACCATGTCATATTTCACTCCATGATTTCATTAAGGTTCATTTGCCTGCAGAGATGCCCAAGTAAAAGCTTACTTCTGCTTTTCTTTGTCCTACCACTCTGGGTTCCCTAACCAGACCAATGTGATTTGTGGGCAGAGTACAGATGTCTCTCTGTAGATGCCTTTAGAAATGCAGCCCATTCTATTATCTTAATGAAGAGTTCTGAAGTTGATAAAAGAATACAGAGGCCATTTTGTGCTCTGTGTGACCCTAAAATATAATTTGAGAGGGACAGTCTGGGTGACCTTCATCAGTTTATCCTGGGAGGGTGGGGGGCTTCGACCTCTGACCCATCAGGATGCCTGAGTGAGACAGGACTGGTGGCAGGTCATGAAATAATGAACACAGTCACTGGCCTTTCGTTCCCACAGAAAAGTGTTGTGGAAATTCAGTACTGAGAGAGACTTGGTCTTAGTCATTTCTTCAAACAATCATCTTTATTTAACATAAATTAATTATTGCAATAATGAGACCGTCAGCCCACCAGTCTTGACTGACTGTTAGGCTGAGAGTCTAGCCTTTACAGACAAAGCACAGTTTTTATATAGCTGATACCAAGATTGCTTAGTCAGTCACTTCTAACCTTCCCATAAGCCACCTTGGTTATCTACACAGGATGGTCTTTTACTTAGTTTCCCAGATGCCAGGAAGATGAGACAACATTATTCTTAATTCTTCCAGGCTCTCTCTCTCTCTTGAGTCACACAGACCACATCTTGTCTATAGAATGCTAGCTTTTAGGTTATCATCACCAACACAAGTCCGGAAGGTAGCAAGTTCAAATCCCAGAGTTGACAAGGTACAAATCTGTCGTTCTGCCCCTGAACAGGCAGTTAACCCACTGTTCCTAGGCCATCATTGAAAATAAGAATTTGTTCTTAACCTACTTGCCTAGTTAAATAAAGGTAAAAAAAAATATATATATATATATTTTTTTGTCAGGTTCAAGCTCTCTCGTAGAACCCATGTCCTCAACACCCAGACTAGCTGCAGGGTGCTAGAGTGGAGACCATAAAACACAGCATTAGCAGGACAGAAATATCTTACTGTTTGTTAAGTAAATAATTGTTACATATTCAACAAATAAGGTGAATAAATCATGTTTCCCTCACAAAAGAGAAAATGTGTTATTTGAGTGCAGGTTGTGGGTGGAGTTTAGTTACGGTTGTAAGGGGAGGAGGGCGTGGGGGGTGACGCTGGGCTGGGGAGGACGCTGGGCTGGGGAGGCCTCAGGGCAGGAAGCAGGCAGGGACCCAGCTGTCCTCCCAGTCCCAGTGGAAATCCCTGACCTATAGAGAGGAATGACAGGCATGCAGGGTGCTGCTGGTCAGGCAGGGACACAGCCACACATTGGAAATGCATGCATGCACTCACGCGCACACACACACACACACAGGCCTTATTCCAACCAGTGGAGGTCGGTACTGTTTAAGATGAGGGATGATTTTTTTTTCTATTACAGCATATTGGATGACTGTCATTCATATTCCGTTCAACTATCTCAATGTAACATTGATAGGTTTAGGATACTCACGTTTTCCCTATAGCCATCATGAGGATGCTACAACCTAGCCTATGAGTGAAAGTTTACAATGTAGGTGCACAGGTCGAGAGAAATTTCAGTAATCAAGGTGACAGACAGTGACACATTCAATACCGCCTTGCACACTCTTGCCTGCATCGAGCTGATCTAGGGTGTAATCGTTAGCCCAACAGTTGCAAACAAGTTTCTATTGGAGAAATTCAGGTATGTTTATCCCTTTTTGTTCTATTTTCTTCTGTTTAAGAAATGTTTTTTAACAGAGTAGGTGGAATGAATACACCCACTCACACAAACACAGTTCACTTCCATAGCAGCCACACACACAGTGTGACTTTGATCATTGGCTAATTCCTTCTTGCATCTACGCGCTCTCCTCCTCTCACCTTTCCCTTCACTTGTGGACTTCAGTGCACAACACATCAGCTGTCAGGCGAAAAAAAAACATTCCAAGCCAAACCTTCATATCATAACCGCTACACAGCCTACATCGTTGTCACCATATTAGCTCACATCAAGTCAACATGGCTACTAGAACTAACACGTTAGTAAACCCGCTACAATATTGCACTACAGTGTATAGTCAGCAAGCAGTTACACTGGCGGCCCCAGTGGCAATAAATTCATAAAACCAAAAGCTTACCGTGACTTGGAAGAGTTCCAGTGTTGGATAGCCTTAGCCAGCTAGCTAGGTAACATAGCATCCCTCTCTGTTTGAGCCAGGTGTTTGAGTAGGCTAAACTAGCTAGCGAAGTGAAAGTGGAAAAAAATATATAGCTAGCTCTCTCTCGCTTAATTTTTAAAATAAATTCCTTTGTTTAGCTTCAATTATTGTCTTTCTCTTTGGGTCAACTACTCACCACATGCTATGCACTGCAGTGCTAGCTAGCTGTAGCTTATGCTTTCAGTACTAGATTCATTATCTGATCCTTTGATTGGGTCAACAACATGTCAGTTAATGCTGCAAGAGCTCCGATAGGTTGAAGGAAGTCCTCTGGAATATGTGTACATTTTTGGAAGGGGGTGAGAACCACGACCCTCCTAGGTTTTATATTGAAGTCAATGTACCCAGAGGAGGAAGCTAGCTGTCCTCCAGCGACACCATAGTACTACCCTACAGAGTGCTGTTATTGCTACTGTCGACCTTCATTGCAACACTGTATTTTAATAGATTATTTGGCGACATTAATATATTTAGTTTTATCTAAAAAGGTTCACTTTAATGTTTCACTGTTTTTATGTTTATGAAATTCACTGAGGAGGATGGTCCTCCCCTTCCTCCCGAGGAGCCTCCACTGATTCCAACCCAATGTCACACAGACTGACATTGCACACATTTCTCATTAACTAATGTCAGCCATGATGTTTCCTTGGCAGAGGAACCCTGAAGAGGGGTAAGAGGTTAGTTTGAGGAAGGAGTTGCGTTGACCACATGCTACACATTAGCTATTTTGAGCTGGAGGACTTTGTAATATCAGCAGTTACCTGGGTACTGTTGGGGACAAGGCACACTGACCGAGGGACTGGAGAGATGAACAGGACACAGAATCATTTCCTTTACTTCAAAAGGAAGTGGCAAAGAGTCCTCTAGTCTACTGCTCTGAAAGACATTGAATTCACTTAGAATTTTCTAAAATAACTACTAATATCTTTCAGTTTGTCTGCAACAAAGTTTATTTTCAAGGACACTTGTACAAATATAGTAAACAAGCCAAAGACAAATATTATACCTGACATTTTCTCACAAATCTACATCTTAATCATGGTATAAATTTCCAAAATCGAAAATGTAATACTACCGTGTAGTAAATGTGACTTGATTAAAACATTTCATAGAAACATGATTCTTTATTAGATACAAAAACACATGCAGCCTTCTCATGGTCGAGAGAGGAGCTGTCAGTCTCCAAACACCACGTTATAGAGAGAAACTTCACTGACAAGGGCTGCATACCAAATGGCACCATATTCCCTATTTAGTGCACTACTTTTAACCAGGACCCATAGAGAATGAAACTTATAGAGAAGAGGTTGCCATTTGGGATGTACCCAATTTGTCCATCAGGTGGCAGAAGGAAGCAGGTCTTCCTCACTGGCCTACAGGTTGGAGCGAGTTAGCCATGGAAACTCCTAAGAGACAGAGACAGACCATGGACAGTCAGTCAAACTGGCTTTGACGTCCAGATTTTAATTTGCCTGGTATAGACCAGGGAACGGGGTGTCATGTCAGATTTGTCCTGTAGTTACCTGTTGCTTCCTGTCTGAGGAGGGGTCTATGAGGACGTTGAGGAGACTAGGTCTCTCCCAGTCACTGAGGCTGAGCTGTAAGGCACTACGCAGCTCTTCCTCTGTCCGCACCAGGAACCCTCGTCCTCCGAAGGCGTTCATGACCTCATCATAGCGGGCTTCAGGCAGCAGGGTCACAGGGGGGGCTCTGGAGAGGAGAGGGGAGAGTGGAGGGGGGAGAACCGAGGACAAGATGACCAACATACCATCACTAGAGGTAATCCTGACCTTGGTAATCCTGACCAGTCAGAGTAGGCCCAGTCCCAAATTGACCTTTAAACCCAAACCCCTCTGTACTCACACAGTGGTGAGATCTCCCATCTTCCCCATCATTTCCCACGTCTCTGCATCCACGCCGCTGTAGATCCCGTTGTTGTTGACCACGATGATGACCACCGGGAGCTTATACCTGGTCAGAGGGGAAAGCATCAACGACGAGGGGAAAGCATCAACGACGAGGGAAAGCATCAACGACGAGGGGAAAGCATCAACAACGAGGGAAAGCATCAATGACTAGGTTAGAGGGTTGACACTTTAATTCTCCTATGCACCAGACCATTGATTACTACAACCACATTTTGCTATGTGAGAGAGACCTTGACTGTACCAACCTGCACATGGTCTCTACCTCCATCCCAGAGAATCCAAAGGCACTGTCGCCCTCCACACACACCACCCTCTGGCCTGTGTTCTGGTTCCTCTGCACTGTTGCAGCCGCGATGGCAAAGCCCAGACCCACCCCCATCGTCCCAAAGGTGCCAGCATCCAACCTGCGTGCGCGCACACACACACACACACACATGGCTGTGTTAATAAGAGCTCAGAGTGTGTAAAAAAAGGTATCTTTGTTTGCGTGTGTGTTAAGTAGGAAGCAAGGAACAATATCTGGGGGGGTAAGACACTAAGAGAGTCCATCTAGTCAGCCTGTCAGGCAGCACTACATTGAGAAGTCATCCAGTCAACCTGTCAGGCAGCACTATATTGAATAATCATCCAGTCAACCTGTCAGGCAGCACTACATTGAGAAGTCATCTAGTCAGCCTGCCAGGCAGCACTATATTGAGAGGTCAACCTGTCAGGCAGCACTATATTGAGGAGTCATCTAGTCAGCCTGCCAGGCAGCACTACATTGAGAAGTCATCCAGTCAACCTGTCAGGCAGCACTACATTGAAAAGTAATCCAGTCAACCTGTCAGGTTCCTGGACAACAACAACTAATTCCTACTTGCCTACAGGGAAAATACTTGTGTGAGGCGGCATGCCTTGCCTGTGTCGAGGAAGGTAGTTGTTCAACATGGTACGCCCAATGTCCATGGTGTTGGCCCCCTCACTCACGATGACACAGTCGTGGGGCAGCAGCTGGGAGATGTGGTGGAACACTTGGTAGTAGTTCATGGGTGTTGTTGACTGAAGAGCTAATGCCTGGAGAGAGAAACACAATCAAATCAGGGGTGGTAGATAGGCTAACTTGCTTAGGTCACAGGTCATGAACGCACACACCAACACACCTTTGTCATTGTTGCGTTAGCAGCCATCTTCTCTTTCAATGTGGTCCACCATTCTGTATCAGCTGGATACTTCCAGCCATCTTTATGAACATACTCTAGGATCTGAAAGTTAAGATGAGGAGTAGAAACTAAGCAAACTGAATCAAGTACAGATGTACGATCTTAATTTGAGCACCCTGTAGCAGGAGAACTTTCCTGCAATGCAGGACATGTAAAATGTGTTGTATATTTGAGGTTTAAAAAGGCTTCTGAAGTGTTTACTCTTATACATTTCAGACTTGATTTTCCCCTATGAGAAATGTATCAACCCCTACAAGAAAATGTCAAATTATTAATCCACATAATAATTCACATTCCTGTTGCTGCAGGATTATTTTCCTGCCTGTAGCAAACTGCTTCAAATAAGATCCTACATCTGTACCAATTCAATTCCATATATACTTTGCTGAAAATCAAATAGTTGTTACAGACAGGATAATCAATGCTTGTTTCTTTAAAAAAATACATTTGTTTTAACCATTTTTTTTTTTGTAAAGTGTATTGAGACTTGTTAAATGCACTGTAAATACAGACCACTGTGCATACCACCAGGACCCAGCAATACAGTAACATACAGATATGGGGCACATATTAGATGCCTGTGATGTGTTACCTGCTTGACAACAGCATTTATGTCCCCCAGGACTGAGTTGTGTTACCTGCTTAACAATAGCATTGATATCCCCAGGACTGAGTTGTGTTACCTGCTTGACAATAGCATTGATATCCCCAGGACTGAGTTGTGTTACCTGCTTGACAATAGCATTGACGTCCCCCAGGACTGAGTTGTGTTACCTGCTTGACAATAGCATTGATATCCCCCAGGACTGAGTTGTGTTACCTGCTTGACAATAGCATTGACGTCCCTAGGACTGAGTTGTGTTACCTGCTTGACAATAGCATTGACGTCCCCTAGGACTGAGTTGTGTTACCTGCTTGACATTAGCATTGACGTCCCCCAGGACTGAGTTGTGTTACCTGCTTGACAATAGCATTGACGTCCCCTAGGACTGAGTTGTGTTACCTGCTTGACAATAGCATTGACGTCCCCCAGGACTGAGTTGTGTTACCTGCTTGACAATAGCATTGACGTCCCCTAGGACTGAGTTGTGTTACCTGCTTGACAATAGCATTGACGTCCCCCAGGACTGAGTTGTGTTACCTGCTTGACAATAGCATTGATATCCCCCAGGACTGAGTTGTGTTACCTGCTTGACAATAGCATTGACGTCCCCCAGGACTGAGTTGTGTTACCTGCTTGACAATAGCATTGATATCCCCCAGGACTGAGTTGTGTTACCTGCTTGACAATAGCATTGATTTCCCCAGGACTGAGTTGTGTTACCTGCTTGACAATAGCATTGACGTCCCCCAGGACTGAGTTGTGTTACCTGCTTGACAATAGCATTGATATCCCCCAGGTCTGAGTTGTGTTACCTGCTTGACAATAGCATTGACGTCCCCCAGGACTGAGTTGTGTTACCTGCTTGACAATAGCATTGACGTCCCCTAGGACTGAGTTGTGTTACCTGCTTGACAATAGCATTGACGTCCCCCAGGACTGAGTTGTGTTACCTGCTTGACAATAGCATTTATATCCCCCAGGACTGAGTTGTGTTACCTGCTTGACAATAGCATTGACGTCCCCCAGGACTGAGTTGTGTTACCTGCTTGACAATAGCATTGACGTCCCCCAGGACTGAGTTGTGTTACCTGCTTGACAATAGCATTGACGTCCCCCAGGAGAGCCGCAGCAGGTTGCATGTTGTTCCCCATCTCCTCTGCACATAGATCAACCTTGACATAAATAAAGTATGTGGAACGTTACTACAACATACCAGCAACACAACGCATGACAGGAAGAGCACCGTGCGCGACACATGACAGGAAGAGCACCGTGCGCGACACATGACAGGAAAAGCACCGTGCGCGACACATGACAGGAAGAGCACCGTGCGCGACACATGACAGGAAGAGCACCGTGCGCGACACATGACAGGAAGAGCACCGTGCGCGACACATGACAGGAAGAGCACCGTGCACGACACATGTAACAGCAGCTGGAAGACCGGCCAAACACAACAGAAATAACCAGGTTCCACCACATAATGATAAGGCTAACACACACACACACACATACATATATATACACACACATACATATATATATATACACACACATATAAATATAATATAAATATAAATATTATATATTGGTGGTGTGGTATATGGCCAATATACCATACAGGCCATAGCCATGGTAAATTGGCCATAACCACAAACCCTGAGGTGCCTTATTGCTATTATAAACTGGTTGCCAGCGTAATTAGAGTAGTAAAAATACATGTTTTGTCATACCCATGGTAAACAGTCTGATAAACCACAGCTGTCAGCCAATCAGCATTCAGGGCTCAAACCACCCGGCTTATAAAAGACCGTTTAACATGGGTAATATTTTCACTGTTAGAATGTGGTGGTAACCAATTTATAATAGCAATAAAGGACCTCTGGGGTTTAAGGTATATAGCCAATATATCACGGAATAAGGCCTGTATCCAGGCACTCTGCGTTGCATCGTACATAAGAACAGCCCTTAGCCATGGTATATTGGCCATTTACCACACCACCTTACAGATGTACTGTACAGCACTATGACAGCCATGACATTATTTAGACAGACCACAAGAGACTTATAGAGAAGCTTATATAGGTAATAGACTAAATCCAATAGACTGACTCAAAGACATTTATACCTGGTTACAATGAACTGCAGTACACTATGACATGACCTGTGACTAGGGTTGCAAAATTATGGCAACTTTCCCAAAATTCCCAGAAATCCCTGTTGGAAGATTCCAGAAATCAGAAAATCTGACTGGTGAACTTTGACCTACCTGGATGACCTTTACATGGGGGTCAAACCTGGGGGGAAGGCCAAAGTGCAGGATCCAGTTGAGCCTGGCACCAAGTAGGACCACAACATCAGACTGGAGCAGAGCTCTGCAGTCCACACCAAGACCATAGAACCAGGAGGATAGGAAGAGAGGAAGAGAGGAGGAGTATAGGAGGAGGAGGGTTAGGAAGAGAGGAGGAGTATAGGAGGAGGAGGGTTAGGAAGAGAGGAGGAGGATAGGAGGAGGAGGGTTAGGAAGAGAGGAGGAGGAGGGTTAGGAAGAGAGGAGGAGTATAGGAGGAGGAGGGTTAGGAAGAGAGGAGGAGGATAGGAAGATAGGTGGAGGAGGAGGATAGGAAGAGAGGTGGAGGAGGATAGGAAGAGAGGTGGATAGAAAGAGAGAAGGAGGAGGGTTAGGAAAAGAGGAGGAGGATAGAAAGAGAGGATGAAGAGGGTTAGGAAGAGAGGAAGAGAGCAGGGAAAAAAACACAATCAGATTCAACAAAATGTGATGAAAAGAGACTAGTTATAGATGGGGATTTCAGGAAGGCCCAGAGTTCTCCTGGTCTGTTCATCCTGGTCCTACTTATACAGTCAAAGGTCTGTACATGAATATGATGCCAGCTGAGAGAAGGAGTGGCTGACCTGGAGCGGGCAGCAGCAACACAGTTGGGGTGGTCGTCAGGCAGCACCCCTTTACCCATGGGGGTGGGCAGGAAGGGCAGGCCACACCCCTCCACCAGCTCCCTCAGAGCCCCCTCTGCTCTTCCATGGGCTGCACCTGCAGAGGGAAACAGACAGAGGGCACCGCCACACTGATATCAACAGACTGACCTTCCCAGCTGGGATGCATTCAGCTGAACACAACGTTGTGCAATGTCTGATAAAAATATAGCATGTAGAACAAACATGCCTCTCTGACAGGTAGAATGAATAATCGTGTCCACAACTTTTGTCTACTGAACGTGGTCCTGTTTTCAGCTGAACCCTGGTACAATGCTATAGATGTTACAGTGCATTTCAGCTGGCTATTGATCCCTCCTGGACAGACAGTAACATAGCTGGTAGTAGCGTCTGTCAACAGACTGGGGAAAGGGGATACCTAGTCAGTTGTACAACTGAATGCCTTCAACTGAAATGTGTCTTCCGTATGTAACCCTCTGAATCAGAAAGGTACGGGGCTGCCTTAATCCACATCTTCGGCGCCCGGGGAACAGTGCCTTGCTCAGGGACAGAACGACAGATTTTTATCTTGTCAGCTCGGGAGATTTGATCCAGCAACCTTTCGGTTAGTGGTCCAACGCTCTACCCACTAGGCTACCTTCCGCTAACGAGGAACTCTGTTCTGGTACGCTGATTTTTCACTACTGATCATTTGGACAAATCACGATTTCACAGGTGCTCGCATCTTTTCAATGTCAGAAGGGGATGGGGACATTTGGCCCATAAACTTGCCTGAAACTTGCAGAAAGTTTCTGTTTGGGGGGGGGGGGGGGGGGGGGGGGGTGAAGAGTCACGTTTGTATCTTTGTATCTTTCTCTTAATATCTCCCCACAGAACTGAATCAAGTACCTGACGCAATTCCACAAGATGTCACTTCTGGGTTTGGCTATTAAAAAGCATTGCCTAACTTTCCCAATGATAAGTAAAGGCTGTTTGGCCTACCTTTCCCAATGATAAGTAAAGGCTGTTTGGCCTACCTTTCCCAATGATAAGTAAAGGCTGTTTGGCCTACCTTTCCCAATGATGAGTAAAGGCCGTTTGGCCTACCTTTCCCAATGATGAGTAAAGGCCGTTTGGCTCCTTTTAGAACAGCCAGTGCTTCTGTGATCGCCATATGGTCAGCCATACTCACTGGAGGAGGTGGACAACAGGGCACCTCTCTGACAAAGGAAATAGGAAAGAATTGGTCAAACATTAAACATGTTACCTATCAACTTCATTGCATAGGTAAATAAATCATGAAGGGCTATCTAGGCTTATTGCTATTCTCTGATGAGAATACTTTGATATAGTGCTATATTTTCTAACTAATTTAACAAAATCTGGTAATTTCTTGTTCACTTCAGACGTTAAAAGGTAGAACAAAATAAAATCTAAATGGTGATGTGAAGTCAGAGGTATACATATTCAACAGTAACACATTAGTATACATTTTAAACGGATGAGAGACAGTGATAGCCACCAACCTGACTCTGCTCCTGTCCACTTTAGCATTGACCATGTCCCCAGATATGTCTACGTATACAGCACCGGGACGTCCATACATGCTAGTGCGTACTGCCTAAGACAGACCAAATACCCTTCCATTCACTATCAATTAAGGCTGTGTTCTTCTGAAGCACTTAAGTTACCTTGCTAAGCTGGAAAATTAGAGAAATTCAGAAAACAATTGCAGGTGATACCAAATGATATGAAGAGGACTAAACATAGGGAGTCAGAGGAGACTGTATACCTTCTCTACCACTGAGGAGATCATATCCAGACTGCTGGGCCTAGCTGAGAACTTACTGTACAGTCTGCACGCCTCCACCTGACGGAGAAAGAGAACCACAAATAACAAATGATGTCTTCTTTCAGCAATTAAACTGCTAGGACCAGTTTCCTGGACAGAGATTCTCTATTGAGTTTGCTTTTTAGGCCATGACTAAGCTTAATCTGTGTCCGGGAAACCACCCCCTAATGTTCAATAGTCAGAAACCTCATGGTTGAATTAGTACCTGTGGAAACTCTTGAAACGCCCCAGTGGTCTCCTGGTTTTGATCGGAGGAGCCTCCAATAACAATCACAGGCCTACAGAGAGAGTGGTATCACACAATGACATCAACTGACAAGCGGAGATAGTTTGGAGTCCTCAGATCATTTTTTGCAGTGTAAGGATAGCATCCCTTCTTTTGAAAGGAAGGACCACTACATGAGTAGAAGGGCCTTCTGTTTGTAGAGTTCTAACATACCAGCAGTTCATGTTAGCGTTGGCCATTCCACCAAGAGCATGGATGAGTCCCGGTCCAGACACAACCAGACACGCCCCTGGACTGGAGAGGAACAGACAGACAGGCAGACAAACAGGAAGATAAGCAGACAGAGAGGAACAGGCAGACAAACAGGAAGATAAGCAGACAGAGAGGAACAGGCAGACAGGCAGACAAACAGGAAGATAAGCAGACAGAGAGGAACAGGCAGACAGGCAGACAAACAGGAAGATAAGCAGACAGAGAGGAACAGACAGACAGGCAGACAAACAGAAAGATAAGCAGACAGAGAGGAACAGGCAGACAAACAGGAAGATAAGCAGACAGAGAGGAACAGGCAGACAGGCAGACAAACAGGAAGATAAGCAGACAGAGAGGAACAGACAGACAGGCAGACAAACAGGAAGATAAGCAGACAGAGAGGAACAGGCAGACAGGCAGACAAACAGGAAGATAAGCAGACAGACAGAGAGGAACAGAGAGGCAGACAGGCAGACAAACAGGAAGATAAGCAGACAGAGAGGAACAGGCAGACAAACAGGAAGATAAGCAGACAGAGAGGAACAGGCAGACAAACAGGAAGATAAGCAGACAGAGAGGAACAGGCAGACAAACAGGAAGATAAGCAGACAGAGAGGAACAGGCAGACAGGCAGGAAGATAAGCAGACAGAGAGGAACAGGCAGTAAGACAGGAAAACAAACAGAGACAGATAGAATTAGCAATGTAAAACAGCTATGAAACTGACCCTCACACACAAGTCTGTGTATGGCTAGTTAATATCCCATGGTTTAGTATTGTATGGAGAGAGTAGTCTCCCTAGGCAGATGGGTTGCTTCCCACATTAACAATGTATGGAGATAGGTCAGGGATTTCAGAGAGGAGAGACAGTATCTCTAGAGCCCTCTTATAATGACAATCCTCCTACCGTCCAGTGAGGTAACCAACAGCAGACGCAGCATAGCAAGCCTGTTGGATGACACACACCACATCAGTATTACTGGTGTACCCACAACCAATTCACATAAAAAATGTCATGGGAAGATTCCTAAAAATAAAAGGTGGCTTACGGCTTGTTCATTGCGCATTCCCACATACTTGATTCCTGAGGCTTGAGCTGCCATAGCCACTTCAATGACTGGAACACCAACTATTCCAAACATATACTCTACATTCTGCAGAGAGATACATGTGGATACAGTTTGAATTGTTACAGTGTAGTGTAGATGTTCTTTGCATTGACACACACTTTGGCATACATCAACAGGGGTGTTAACATATGCTATTCCATATGTTAACAAACATCCACATAAACATCTAAATGTTTTGCTACACAAATATTAATAGTTCGCTATATCATTTGCTCACATCGTATATAGACTTGTTTATACTGTATTATTGACTGTATGTTTGTTTTACTCCATGTGTAACTCTGTGTCGTTGTATCTGTCGAACTGCTTTGCTTTATCTTGGCCAGGTCGCAATTGTAAATGAGAACTTGTTCTCAACTTGCCTACCTGGTTAAATAAAGGTAAAATAAAAAAAATAAAAAAATAAAATACCAGTGCAATGACCTTTGACACACTTTCACAACTCCTAGTGCTACATTGTCACTGCCAAGGACATGATCAGCGACGAATATATTATTTACCAAACCGTAGCAATACCGTTATACAGTGTAATACTCTTTTATATAAATTGCACATATCTCACCTGAGCTTTTAGTGCCTCAGCAATGAGCTGAGCGCCTGTCACATCTTCCATTATTACTGTCCAGAAATCTGTTAGTGATACTCAATAGCTTATACGTCGTTTTTAGATCTCTTGCAAATCATTGGTTTTTGTCCGCATTACAAAATGCATTATATGAGTAGCGACAATCGATAGATATTTCGATAGCCACTTACTCCACAGAGTGCAAACTTGAGTGACTGGACGACTTCTGGCACTGCTGCCCAAAGCATGACCCGTTTATGCGACTTCCGGGTTCAGGGCCAATCACATGAGCCGTACGATAGTAGTTATGAATATGTATCTTTTTTTATTGCAAGAAATACAAAACAAGGTCTCATTATGTTTTTATAACTGCACTTATACTTAACTCAATTAAATAATTATGAGTGTATGACTTGAGTGTATGCATTATATATATGGGCTTCATAGAAAGTGTAACAACTGTTCTCTGTTCATCTTGTTTTAAAATTGTTAAAATAAAATGTACATTTAAAACAAGAAACAAAGAAAACACATTTTATGATTTTTAATAGGTTCAAAAAGTTGGTTGAAAATACACTTGCACTTACAAGAGCTTACATGGTTCTCGAATGAATTAGGTCTGGTCTCTGCATATAAATACTTAGGGATATGGTTGGATGATGAACTGTCTTTTAAAATGCATATTGACGAACTTTGTAAACGGCTAAAAATCAAGCTAGGCTTCCTCTATAGAGACAGGACATGTTTGTCCTGTACAAATAGAATACAAATTGTGCAAGCTACTTTATGTCTGTTATAGATTATGGGGATATTATCTACATGCATGCTATGGCATCAACACTTAAATCGCTGGATGCTATTTATCATTGAGTACTTAGGTTTATTACGGACGCTAGCTACAGAACTCACCACTGTGTTTTGTATCAAAATGTGGGTTGGACTTCGCTGTCCATGAGACGAGATATGTTCTCGTGTTTGTCTATGAAGCACTTCTGAATAAACTACCATCTTATTTATCATCACTCATCAATATTAGAATTAGAATTCCTAAAACCAGGTCTCAAGCATGGATTACACTTGAGGTCCATGCGATTTCCACAGAGTTGGGTATGGCTGCCTTTTCCTGTTACGCTCCTTGCCAATGGAAAAGCCTGCAGACTAAACTTAATTTGAGACTCTTGTCCCCCTGTTGCCCATTTTAAATAATTATTGGAGGATTTTTATTTCTGTATTGCTTGTAACTTTCGGGTAATGCAAGTTATTGTGCTGTTAGGGGAATAACCTGTGTGCAAACGTAATAATCTGCTGCTGTATTTGTGTGTTATCTGTGATGGTCTTGTTTGTCTTGTGTAGTTTCTTAATCATTGTAGCTAAACTGAATGTGTAACATGTCTACGCAGGGCCCAGCTGTAAAAGACACCTTGGTCTCAGTCTGTGTTCCTTGTTGAAATCAAGGTATAATAATATGATCCATTCATGGCTTTAGTTGTGTCTTGATCATGTGAATAGTCGACGGAGTTTTCTCCTATATGTCTGTCTTTATGTGACGACATCTTTTCTGTATTAAAATGTGATTTCCACAATCAATAATCATAAACAGTGCTTCACTATAACTATGTTTGACAATGTGGTACCATTATCTTGCACAAACAGTAAGACGACTATAGACAGAAATCCATGCAGTAAGTTTTATTAAATAAAGGCTCTGATTAAAATAGTAATAAAATCTGGCATTTGGCTAATTCTTCTTCCAAAAGCTTCTCTGAATGGTTTGGAGACGGCTCTGGAGATAGCTCGTAACACCCTGACTATGAGAGGGCGTTTACGGGACTGGGACTCCTGGGGAGCAGGGGCCAGTGTGGTTGTCAGGTCCTCTTTGGGTGGGGAAGTGGATGGAACCTCACACTCAGCATCTGTGAAATAATATTTCATAATCAGAAAATGAATGTGTGTATCTGTCTGTCCGCCTGTATCTGTAGTCACCGTTTTAACAAGCTGGCCATAGGGTGATACATCAATATGACATTATCGATGCTTATCACTTACCCTGTGAAATACGAGTCTCTCTGAGACGTTTGGTAGGCAGAGAATCCTGTTCAGGGTGGCTCTTCGGTTCCCCCTTTGTCTTGAACAGCTGTTGACAAAACACATCAGGACAACTGAGCATGTGTAAAATATATGGCATGGATCCCAAAAGGACACCCTATTGGCTACTTAAGGCACTACTTTTGACAAGGGCCCATCGAGCTCTGGTCAAAAGTAGTGCACTATATAAGGAATAGGGTGCAATTTGGAACACATCCATTGACTCTCTCGCTCCCATGTGTATTAGGATTGTATTACAGCGGCCTCACTCAACCTCCTAAAGACAATGACAACAGCATTGTTCTAATGCAGAGACAATAGGGGTTTAGTGAATATGTAGGGTACATTTCAGCCCTGCCTTACAGAGGTAATCTAAAGACACTGAGCCCTCTACCTTAATCCTGATCTTTGGAATCTTGACAATTTTGTGCAGGAAATGCCACTTCCTGTTCTTCTTAGTCTCTTCCCCCCTGGCAGAGGGAAGGCGGGCCATGCCGTCAGCCTTTACATCAGCCGGGCTAAGGCCCCTGGCAGGGAATTCCTCAGTAGCATTAAGGTCAGCCACAATACCATGAGTGATGTCACTTGCAGCATTGCTGGTGTCTGAGTAAGAAGAGCAAGCTGGTGTGACCGACCTGGGTACAATAACTGGGAGAGAAGAGGACGCAACAATGGAAATCAGTCACTGTGTCCCAAAAGGCCTTCTCTTCCTTTATAGTGCACAACTTTTGAACTGGGCCCATAGGGTCTGGCTCTGGTCAAAAGTAGTGCACTAAATATGGAAGAAGGTGCCATTTTGGACGCAAACAGCAAAGTTCACATCATAAAATGCAATGTAGTGAGCATCATGTTACAATGAAGTCCTATGCAGATGAAGAGGTACTTTCACTTACCATCCTCCATTGCAGACTTGGACAGATCAGTCAGGCTGTCCATCACCATGTCTGTCATCAACTTGATGACCTGATCCAAAACCCTGTCAGCGGTGGGTGGCATAGGCCTAACCAAACACTGCCCCAGGAGTCTGCTAACAGAAGTCTGGGCAAAGCTGTAAACGAGCTCTGACGCATCGTGCTTTGACAGCTTCCTCAGTGCTGGCTTTGGCAGAGCTGGTTGAGAGAGGCTTCTGTGGCCAGTCGTGGACTGAAGCTGGCGGCTTATGGTTATCTCCTGAATGAGACCATGGACCTTTGCGATCAGGTTGCCAGACGCATCTTGAAGGGCTTCAATTGACAGGAGTCTATCCAGATTTCTTCTGCTGAAGTCATCTCTGGGTCGTCTGTCTTCAATGTGTCCATTATAGTTTTCACTATGAGACTGGTGTCAGATATGTTTATTTCTTGTTGATTCACAAGCGCTGACTGTGAACCTGTCTTGTCCATTGCGTTAGAGGTATGGCATTCTGTCCTTGTGATCTCATTGGCAGCACTCATGTCAGGCAACAGGTCAAGGCTCTCCAGTAGAGAGTCTAACATGTTAGTGGTTATCAGAAGCTCCTCCCTTGCATTCTGCCCAACAGATGAACTCTCAGAGTTGGCCAATCTGCACTTGATCACATTTAGGATCAAGCTGAGCGTCTCCTTTGCAGTTTTGCTAAAGCCTTCTTGGCTGACTGCCACTGTTCCGTCTTGTAGAGCCACAAGAGGTTCACAACTTGCACTCAATCCACTACCATGGAGAGGAGAGGTTCTCTTCAAACTGGTGTCGCTCACAACTGACATACTCCTGGTAGGCAGAGTGACATCCTCACTGCATGTGTCAATTACATGGTGGTCTGTGGAGGAGCCACTCGAAGACACAAGGGCTTTAGACCTTTTAGTCAAACTGACTTTTGAAAATGGCTTCTCACTTCTCACAGACGGAGGGCGGCTCCTGTCCTTAACAAGAGCAGTGTCAGGGGACTTTGAGCATCTGAGTGTCTCCACAGGGGTGGAGTCCAGCACATCTTTGGCTGTGGTGACTGACACGGGTGGAAAAGACAAAAAGACGTTCAGTCTATCCTTTACTCTGTGGTACATGGTATGAGCAGCATCCAATAAGGTGTCAAAGACAACTCTGGGATTGAGCTGGGACTGCAGCTTTTTCTCTCCTAGTGGGAAGGAGTCTGTGTCCTCCACTGTGTACCGGGATAGACTTTCAAGGTCTTGCATGATCATATTCACTATATCTTCAGTTGTAGAAACCACATGGTGTGAGAAGGTGCTGCTAGTCATGCTCTGTGGCAAAGAACAGTTGGCTTCGCTAGCAGCTCTGAGAATGGCCTCACGCACAATCAGTTTGGCCGTAGCTTGGAACTCAGCACTGTGAAAGCTCTGGATGGAAATGTTAGAGGATCTGCTGGCTGCACTACGAGATCGCGTGACGTGAGCCTGGCAATCTTGGCTGACGTCCCGTCACTCGAAATGGTGAGGCTCTCTAATTCGAAATTATAGAGTCCAACTTCTGGTTGAAGTCGAAGGATGCATTTGACATGCTCTCGCATTTGACTTCCTTTGAAGTCTCCACCCTCAGCACCGAGATCACCTGTTTGATGACCCTTTAGTGCAGGTGTCGAGGGTGAGCTGGTGGGCTGAGGACATTGAAGAGGTATTACTGTCTGTCTTCTGTACAGGAGATACCTCCACAGTGGTCTCAGTTACAAGTAGTCCAGTGTCATATAACTCAATTTGCACAGGAGTATTTTTTCCCTCAGTGAGAAGGTGAGAGGTGAAAAGCTTCCTCAGTTTGTCCAGGGTTTTGGTATAAATCTTCTGGGAACCTGAACTCACTTCCATCCAGAACATTTTGCGACCTGATTTCGTACGCATGGAGGTCTTATTGACCTCAGATACCTCATGCAGGTCGGAAATAATTCCACCAAATAGATCAGAGGATGCATCCTCAATATTCTCAGCGGAAACGCAGACAGACAGAACTTCTGACAGTTTCCCAGTGTCGGTTTTATCCAGCACGCTAGTATATGTCACAGCTGCATCCTGAATGACCTGAGTGATGCATTGCTCAGCTTTGACGATATACCCCTCCACTGGTTGACCATGGAGGATGTCAACTTTATCAACAGGGAGCACATTCTGAATACTCACATTCTCCTCTGATGGGCGTGGGCTGTTGAAGATAATGCTCTCAGTGACCATGTTAGAGGAGGCGAGAGATGAGTCGAGAAGCAGAGACCTGTATATTGTCGAGGTGGAGATCTCTGGGTGCTTAATCATAGCAGCCTCCTCCAAAATGGCCGACGGGCCCTGGAGGATGTCAGAAATATCCATGTCCTCAATGCTCTCTACCAGAGACGATAGTAGGTCTCTGGCTGACAGGTCGGTTGGTCTCTGGTTCTCGAGCTCCATTTTGATTGCTTGACAGACCGTTGCTGCAGCAACAGCAGAGCTACAACACAACTGCTTCAAGGTGGAGTCAGAAATAGATGACAGATCTGTCATGGACATGGTGGAGAGTTGACTCTCAGAGACAAAGGGTCTGAGTTTGACAGACACCTGTCTGACCAAGTCCCCAGCAAGAGCTCTCATATCTATTGCTCCACTAGCTGAGTTGTAGGAGCAGGCACTCTGTGGCCTTGACGGGCTCCTGCTATCCAAAAATCCTGTTATCCCAAAAACCTCAAGTACAAGATCCACAACATCGGATGACACTTCTGACATTCTGTTGTGGGACAGAAATTGACTTGGATGAACGGTGCCTGCATTCAGAGTCCAGTCGCAAACAGAGTTGTCGGACTGACTCTGGACTACTGGAACTAGACAGGTTTCACTTGGACCTTGGCCAAAGAGTTCTGCCATTTGAGCAGAACTGATTTAAGACCTTTGACTTGGAAATGTTCAGCAGTGGGTCGTTGTTGGACAGTCTGGTGGACGGTCTGCTAACCGATCTCTGAACAACTAGGCTTTGTATTTCTGCCGAAACGGCAGTGAGAAAATAGGTCAAGGGGCTGGTCGCTCGTCCCTTGTTTCCTCCGTTGGCTTTAGCCTTAAAGATGCTATCTATGATGATGACTATAACCTGTCCAGCCAGAGGACCCAATATGGCCTCAAGCTCCCTCTCTAACTCAAGGGGAGACTTGTAGCCGTGCGCAATATGCTCTATGGCATGGGAATACATCTTAGCAGACACCATGCTTAGCATTTCTTGGGCAAACTGCTGACTTGCTGAGATACTACCAGACAGCGGACCTAGAGTTCCCTGACTGAAACTTTGCATTAGCTCAGCCAATCTGGAGTTGAGAAGGTTCATTACCAACTCTACAATACCCATCATAAACCTGGTGTCCGTTGGTATTTTGACAGGTCTGTATTTCTCCCGTCTACTCCAACTGGATGACAGTACGATGCCACTCTGCGACTGGCCTCTCTGGACCATGTTGAAGACAGAATCCTCAGAGATTCCAAACACAGAACTCAGTGGTGCCGAGTGGGGTCTGTGTCTCATCTCTCTATCACCACCCTCAGGTGAGGAGACATATCGCTCTTCGTCATCACTCAGCAAAGAGGTCATGGACCTGCAGAATGCACAACAGAAATGAATAGTACATGATAACAAAATACAACATATGATCCAAGAATTTGGAAGTACCTAAGTAGTATTTCTCTCTAGGTGGATCTGGAATGGATATTTGTACTTATAACAAGGGACATGGGAATAATGTTTTTAGAAAGACCTACAAGAAGAGGAGGGGAAAGGGGTGAGTACCTATGAGAGGAGGGGATAGGGGTGAGTACCTATGAGAGGAGGGGATAGGGGTAGGTACCTATGAGAGGAGGGGAAAGGGGTAAGTACCTATGAGAGGAGGGGATAGGGGTGAGTACCTATGAGAGGAGGGGAAAGGGGTAGGTACCTATGAGAGCAGGGGATAGGGATAAGTACCTGTGAGAGGAGGGGATAGGGGTAGGTACCTATGAGAGGAGGGGATAGGGGTAGGTACCTGTGAGAGGAGGGGATAGGGGTGAGTACCTGTGAGAGGAGGGGAAAGGGGTAGGTACCTATGAGAGGAGGGGAAAGGGGTAGGTACCTGTGAGAGGAGGGGATAGGGGTAGGTACCTATGAGAGGAGGGGATAGGGTAGGTACCTGTGAGAGGAGGGGATAGGGGTAGGTACCTGTGAGAGGAGGGGATAGGGGTGAGTACCTGTGAGAGGAGGGGAAAGGGGTAGGTACCTGTGAGAGGAGGGGATAGGGGTGAGTACCTGTGAGAGGAGGGGATAGGGGTAGGTACCTATGAGAGGAGGGGATAGGGATAAGTACCTGTGAGAGGAGGGGATAGGGGTGAGTACCTGTGAGAGGGGGATAGGGGTGAGTACCTGTGAGAGGAGGGGATAGGGGTAGGTACCTATGAGAGCAGGGGATAGGGATAAGTACCTGTGAGAGGAGGGGATAGGGGTAGGTACCTGTGAGAGGAGGGGATAGGGGTAGGTACCTATGAGAGGAGGGGATAGGGATAAGTACCTGTGAGAGGAGGGGATAGGGGTAAGTACCTGTGAGAGGAGGGGATAGGGGTAAGTACCTATGAGAGGAGGGGATAGGGTACCTATGAGAGGAGGGGATAGGGATAAGTACCTGTGAGAGGAGGGGATAGGGGTAAGTACCTATGAGAGGAGGGGATAGGGGTAGGTACCTGTGAGAGGAGGGGATAGGGGTAGGTGTACCTGTGAGAGGAGGGGATAGGAGTTGGTACTATGAGAGGAGGGGATAGGGGTAAGTACCTGTGAGAGGAAGGGATAGGGGTAGGTACCTATGAGAGGAGGGGATAGGGGTAAGTACCTGTGAGAGGAGGGGAAAGGCGTGGGAGTTTGTGTGCTGCAAGTAGTTCTTGAACTGATGCGTCTACTGGGTCCACCACGAAAGCTGAATCTGACGCTGCGGCCAAGAGAGCTCACTTCTCTAGCCTCATTACTTCCTGATCCAGAAGAGCTTGACGAATCAGAGAGCCTGATCTGCATGGTGAGGTCAAGGGCGGGAACGACCACAGTGGATGTAGACTCCATCACCCAATTTGTAATATCCATGCACCTAGCACTAAACTCATCTCTGCTCATCTGAAATGTTAAAAGACCATACAGAGTTAGTTTGTTAACGGAGCTGCACTGCTGCACCATGTGTTTACTCAAGCTAGTCAATTAAAGCAGTGGTTCAGGATGTTCCACAATGCTGGAAAGGGGGGGCCTGAGGGAAAGTTTGGGAACCTCTGAATTAAAGGTCCTGCACGATTTCCACCAATAGGAGTTTGGAATGTTTGGTCCATCTTACCAACATGAACTACTTTAGAAGTGACTATAACTCACCCCGGCACGCATATTCTCACTCAGCAGATTCCAATGGCTGAAAAGTAAATTAAAAAAGATACACAATTAAACTACATGACATTACCTCTATTCTCTTAGATTACGGTATGGATGGACCTCTACGGAACTAGGCCACATCCAAACATCCCTGATTGGTCAGTTGAGTCCCTTGTATTTGCCCGAGACACCTCACCTCCTTCTCAAAACCCATAGGACGAGATGGTCAAAAGGGAGGGCTTTCTCATCCAATGGGTTTTGAGAAGGAGGCGAGAAGAGAGGACTCGAGGAGAATGCAATTGAGATTGTCCCTATGGGTACGTCTCAAATGGCCCCTATTCCTTAAATACGGAACTATTGTTGACCAAGGCTCTAATAGGGAACATATCTAGGGGATGCACAGGGAACCAAAGAGCAACTAACCCATCCTTCATGTCCTGCACAAAGGTGTGTAGGTCTGGGTAGCTTCTCTTTCCCCTGCTGAGGGTGAGGCTGGTCTGGGAGGCTGCAGCCTTGCGGGTCATGGTAGTGAAGGTCACCACTTTAGCCTGATGGGGACGACAGAAAGCAGACTTAGGCTGGAATTCAATCAAATTCGCCATGCAGTGTTAACGTAATGTCTGTTTACGAACTACTGTCTGCGTGCACAAACAGACATGTACACACACACACACACACACTGTTATCTGGAAGCATTTACCTTTGCCACTCGTTCAGTCTCCTGGCATTGAGATGGCCGGCTGTTTCTACATCATCACTCTCCTGCATCACACTCTCTCCTTCGACCTCCAGTGTCAGAGTTGATGTGGATGTCTTCAGATCAACCCGATTCAACTCACTCTCTCCTTCGACCTCCAGTTAGAGTTGATGTGGATGTCTCAGATCAACCTGATTCAACTCACTCTCTCCTTTGGCCTCCTAGATTAGAATACCTTTACTAGCTCAAGCTTGACAATTAATTTGTCATTTAATCTTCAATGCATCATTAAAACACAAAACATCATACCTCCTGTGACTGAGATGGGATGACAATGGCCTCGTCCAACTCACTCTCTCCTTCAACCTCCTGTGACTGAGATGTGCCATCTGTCTTCAGATCAGCTTCCTGCATCTCAATCTCTCCTTCAGCCTCTAGTGACAGAGTTGGGATATCTGTCTCTAGAACAGCCTCTTCCAACTTGGTCTGTCTCTCAACCTCTCTGTGATCTTTATCAGATCTAGATACAGAAAAAGGAATCTCTCTAAGGTCACTATAAAATCACCAGAACATCATGTCAGGTGTACAGTTCAGTTTACCAGTCAAATTGCCGTGATCAGAGGCTCTATCCTTTCTAGTGATTCTATTTCTATGGTCACATCATAATGCATCATATCTATGCTTGTGTCCGAAATAGCACCCTATTTCCAATATAATGCACTTCTTTTGGCCGGAGCCCTATAGAGTGCCACAGGAATGAGTCATAATCCCCATAAAACATAGTAGTCAAACAGGGAAATGGTTCCAATCGTTTTTACACCATACACTTTTCCCATAGTGGATTTTAGAAACACTTAAAATAAGGGCTGTGTTTCAGGTAGGCTTACCCTGGTGTGACATTTTGATAACTGTAAATCTCTCTAGGACAAGGTGACTTTTATCAATATATTTGCCTGTATTTACCCCCCAAAAATGAAATGCTAATTATCTGCTAATGTGGCTATCATAAAGAACTACAAATGCCACGATGATCATGCTGATCGAGGCAAAGGTAAGAATCTCTTGATTAACTATCTAATGTTAGCTAAATGTAGTAATTAATAAATTGGCTACATTTCTTTAAATGGC
Source organism: Oncorhynchus mykiss (assembly GCF_013265735.2). NCBI lineage: Eukaryota > Metazoa > Chordata > Actinopteri > Salmoniformes > Salmonidae > Oncorhynchus > Oncorhynchus mykiss. The sequence goes on along the minus strand of NW_023494055.1, from coordinate 9,838 downwards.
CAATTCTGTGAACTGTTTAGTGCAAGTTTTAAATTGACACAAAACCTGTTAGCAAAGGTGTCAGCTAGAAATGACGTTTAGGAGCTTGCAGGGATTTGTAGTTTTGCATGTCTACTTTGATGCTAATTACACATTTCGAATCTGAGAGTAAATAGAGCCAAATGTATTGCTAAAAGTCACCTTGTCCGTGACAGATGTACATGGTTCTAAAAATGGCACACCAGGGTAAGCCTACATGAAACACAGCCCTTATTTTATGTGTTTCTGAAATCGCCTATGAGAAAAATGAATGGTGGAAAAACGATTGGAACCATTTCCTTCCCTGTTTGACTGCAAGGTTTTATGGGTATTATGACACCTAAAAAGACGGGTTGGTTGTTTAGCAACAAAACTGGCATGTAACTGGGTAAAATGACAAAGTAAATAGACAGGGTTCGCTTAGAACGTTGACAACATGTAAACTATATTTAGTCTCTAAATGTTACCGGCAAACAAATACATTTGCATAATGAGCACTTGCTAGCTGAGGTTTAGAGTCATAACAAGATACACGCATTCCGGCCATTGATGAGCGAGCGCATGTTTTTCATGACCAGCCAACCAGTGTATGGATCTTAGTTAAAAGTAGTGCACTAGCCTACATAGGGAATAGGGTGCCATTTAGGACGTAAATGTGAAGGTGGTGTCATAGCCTTTGACCCTAGACCCCCATTTGACCCACAACAGATTCTACTGTACCTTTAGCCAACTCTCATGACTCCCCGGCCATAGAATTTGTAGTTTGATATTACAGAATGAATAGCACATAATTTCATTTATTTAACAATATTTAATCCACAGTAATTAATATAAATGGGTATTTCAAAATAATTATAAACTGTGTGGATTGAGACCTGAATGCTGATTGCTGAAAGCCGTGGTATATCAGACTGTATACCATGGGTATGACAAAACATGTATTTTTTACTGCTCTAATTATGTTGGTAACCAGTTTATAATAGCAATAAGGCACCTCGGGATTCGTGATATATGGCCAATATACGTCGCCAGACCCACTGACTCCAGGTCATCTACAAGTCCATGCTAGGTAAAGCTCCGCCTTATCTCAGTTCACTGGTCACGATGGCAACACCCACCCGTAGCACGCGCTCCAGCAGGTGTATCTCACTGATCATCCCTAAAGCCAACACCTCATTTTGCCGCCTTTCGTTCCAGTTCTCTGCTGCCTGTGACTGGAACGAACTGCAAACATCGCTGAAGTTGGAGACTTTTATCTCCCTCACAATCTTAAAACATCTGCTATCTGAGCAGCTAACCCATCGCTGCAGCTGTACATAGTCTATCGGTAAATAGCCCACCCAATTTTACCTACCTCATCCCCATACTTTATATTTATTTACTTTTCTGCTCTTTTGCACACCAATATCTGTACATGACCATCTGATCATTTATTTATCACTTCAGTGTTAATCTGCAAAATTGTAATTATTCGCCTACCTCCTCATGCCTTTTGCACACAATGTATATAGACTTTTTTTCCTACTGTGTTATTGACTTAATGTTTACTCCATGTGTGTAACTGTGTTGTCTGTTCACACTGCTATGCTTTATCTTGGCCAGGTCGCAGTTGCAAATGAGAACTTGTTCTCAACTAGCCTACCTGGTTAAATAAAGGTGAAATAAATCAAATAAATATACCATGGCTAAGGGCTGTGTCCTAGCACTTCGGGTTGTAAGAACAGCCCTTAGCCGTGGTATATTGACCATATACCACAACCGCTTGGGCCTTATTGCTTAAATAACATGCCTACCTTGAACTCTTTCTTCTCACGTCCTTGCAAAATCAGCACATTTCCTTGCCAAAATGAACGCTCCTCCAGGACTAGCGAGAATCAGACTGAACTGCTCCCGGTTTCTCATCAGTTTCAACGTTTATCAGTGATGACGTAACAATGCTGTACAGATTTGACGCACTTCCAATCTCGTGCTGATGCAACGCCCTGAGCGGTTGAAAGCTCACGCATGGAAATCCTGCGAGTTGTACACAAATGTAGGCTACTATTGCCCTTAAAAATGTCATGTTGTGGACGCAATGCAAAATAAAATAAAATACATAACCCACACCGATAACCCAGAGTTCATCATTAAATAACATTTATTACTCATAAAATATACAGCAAACTTCAGATACTGAAAGAATTCATGGGAGTTTCGAATTCAGTCACCATTTCATATGTACATGCTAGTTTCATCCGTTTAAAATAATGATAATGACACGAAAAACCTGTGAACCTGTGACTCTTGTTGCTGATTTGGTGAACATAGCAAATGTATTGCACATATTTCCAGTTAAAATGATTTTCAAAAAGAGAAAAACGGGGATATGAACATTCAATCACATACAAGGATTGAGAGGTTTCATTTTTTGAAGAAGTGAAAGCAAGCAACACCTGTTAAAAAACATTGATTATAAGACCAAAGACAAATAATATCGATATTTATTTTCCAACAGAAGAAAATCTAAATGCTGCTGTCCTACCATTGGATTACAATGTTTCTCCTCTCCAAGGGAGACATGTTTTCCACCTCACATGCCTCTGGATAGTATCAGTGCTTTTCACAAACGTTGTAGTACTTAGTGTGCATCATTGTTGTCGCTCATACAGGTGCCCCTACTCTCCTAACCTCCCCTCAGTAACTAACGAAGGCACAAAATGACAAATATCACAAGAAAGAAAACATGAATTAATTATTAACTTTCTAAAATACTTTCTAGAGGCCAAAGGACAGGTAGGTTTAATAATGTAATAGGTCCCTTCAAATAGTCCTGTGCTCACATACCAGCATCCTAAATGGCACTGCTTTTGACCAGAACCCTATGGACCCTGTTCAACAGTAGTGTACTATTCAGTATAGGGTTCCATTTGGGATGCATTAAATCTTTACAATTACTCATCAGAGCAAATGGTACCATTTTTTTATTCCCACAGAGCTTAAGACATGAATGATTTTATTAAAATATTTGTTCATACAAATGTATGATTTCCCCTCCTCCCACATGGATTACAGACAAGAGGTAGTGGCGTTCTGACTGTCTTAGTGTGCGGATAAACATGACAATCACTCTCATGAAACTTAAATGAAACATCACTCCTTATGTCTTTCTCAGCACAAACACTCAGCCCAATTTCTATACTCAAAACAGTTTTGAAAATGCCGAAACGCAGGTTTCTACCGTTTAGGGCCTTTGTGGGTAAAGGTAAAGATGGGGTATAGCAGCAGCAGTTTCCTCTGAAGTCCAGTATCTGCGGAAGGGAAACCTGGTGGTACGAGAGGATGAGTGTGGGCCTGTTGTGCTTCCCCCTATCCCTCCCTCTTCTCTCTCACTGTCTGAGGGACTCTTAAGGTTCCTGTGCGGATGGCTTGGTTCGTGCCTCCGAAGCTGGCTGGGGATTTAAGCAACGCTGTGTTTATGTGTGTATTTGTTTGTGGCCTCTGGCCCACTTCGCTGTCCCTCTGTCCAGTACGTACCGTTGTAGCAGGCCCAGTGTAGTGGCGTGTAGCCCTGGTTGTCTGTGATGAGGGGAGGGTCCACACTGACTGGGCGGTGTGTAGGAGCCACCCCAGCAACCCGATGTGTCCGGACAACGCCACCAGGTGGACATGGCCCGCACCTTACCTTCCCGAACCAGGAAGCTGGCGCTGTGCTGCACTCCTCGTGACCGTCACCGCCTAGGAGGAAGGGAAGGGAGGGGAGGCAAGAATGGATTTGAATAATTTATAATCAATTAAATAATAAGGAATCATAATAGGTATATTTGGGATAATTCATATTCCATGCTAGATCCCACACCAAAAGCCATCCCTAGTAGTTCAATGGCCCCATCCCTAGATCAGAACAAGCCTCCCCCTCTCTTTCTGTGTGTGAGCGCGTACAGCCAACTCTCCTCGCAACCCTTCTGTGTAGAGCGTTCTGTGCCATTTGTCTTTGGCTTCTACGCTGGCTCCCTTGTTGAAACAGTGAGTACACACAGTCTGTGTGTCCGCTCAGCACCGACAGCGTCAGAGGGGTTTGATACACAAGAAACAGGTCATATTACAAACTGGTAATAACCAGGCTGAGTCCCAAATGGCAACCTATTCCCTATATGGTACACTACTCTTGACCTGAGCCCATAGGACTTTGGTTTAAAGTACTGTACAAGTAGGGTATAGGTTGCCATTTGGGATGCAGCCCCAGTTTCAAATCTCTTTATTTCAGGAATTGTATCCAAAAACCCAAGTGACTATTCCCGTCTTGAATGTCCGCTGCACTCTGGAGGTCAGCATTTCCAATCAGCAAACGCAAACACTCCGAATGACCGTTGGTTGCTAGAGGAAGATAAACAGAGAGGATATAAGAATGTGAGATGATTGACCTTCAGTAGCTAGAGGTGGAAAAATGAGAAGATATAAGAATGTGAGATGATTGACCATTGGTAGCTAGAGGAGGATAAACAGAGAGCATTTAAGAATGGTCAGATGATTGACTATTGGTAGCTAGAGGAGGATAAACAGAGAGGATATGAGCAGATGCTGGATGACTATAACCTTCACATGAACAGACAGATTCAAGAACAGTGGTGTTGGTAGATGACATCCTCATGATGTTAACACAGCAGATAATAATGAATTTTGGGTCTGAGGCCATCGAAGCCTGTCACCTGCTAGCTGTGTACCTGGCTCTGGATAGAAGTCTCCCTGTGCACTGATCTAGGATCAGCTTACCCTCCCTAGATCCTCAATCATTAGTGGAGAACATGACAAAAAAGGACCTTAGATCAGTGTCTAGTGGGCATTTCACACGATACCATGTAACATCCCTAGAGTGGACATTGTCATCCTAGCAACATGACCAAACAATGGCCATCTTGGTCAGGAAAACGTTTTAATTACAGAAGCTCTATGTGATATCCTTATGTCTACCTGCAGCGTGGATGGGGGTCCTCTTCAGAGTGAAGTCTTTAACCAGGATGGAGGCTCCTGGTTGATGAGGACGTCAACACACTCCACATATCTTTTTAAGGCAGCCAGGTCCAGAGGGGTGCGCCCCTGGCTGTCCCTCACGTCTAGATCCAGCAGAGACTGAACCAGGGACCTCCATAGCATGGTGGTGACTGTGGTACGCCTGAATAGATATTCACTCTTAATATAATCAATGTCCTAGAGTAGACCCGTGGTACGCCTGAACAGAAATACAGTGCTAGACCTCTAAAGTAGACCAGAGTCTTTCAATCGGGAGCCCATTTTTGCTCCCGCCCAGCATCAACATCGGAGGTTCCTGCAAGCGTGGGATGAGAACAAAACACTCTACTTCTCTTCTGAGGTTGATTAACTCAAATGGCAAAATAAGGAAATCATCCTCATCATCACTGTGTAGAATATGCATGTATTTTACACTAATCAGGAATAGATCGGAATATGGTGTGTGAGTCTGTCTGGACAGTCAACTTCCTGTGGAAAATCTACACCATGCTTGCATCCCAGATAGCACCCTATTCCCTATGTAGTGAACTACTTTTGATCAGGGCCTATAAGGATCTGGTCAAACGTAGTGTACTAAATAGGGAATAGGGTGCCATTTGTCATATGGAGACCACTACAGGAGCAGGTAGGCTTTACTCACAGCGAGGTGTAGAGGGCTGATGGAGCTCTGACATCAGAGTCGTTAAGGATGTCTGTCCCTGAGGTTTCAATTAGTTGAGGAAAGACAAGAACGGCCAGTTCAGACTTGGAAAAAGAACATCAAGAGTGACGATGCGTCCACGACAAACATGCAGCCACACCTTAAAACCTACTGTTGGGTTCTGAGAATATGAAATATACTAATCATGTCACTGAGGGAGAGAGCTTAATGTATAACGTTTACATATGTCAGGATATGTTATTGTTAGCCATCAGGATCCTATGGGTGGGATCCTCTGGGATGAGAAGAGACACAGTCTGGTACCAATCACCATGTCAGCCTTGAGTTGGGAGGAGTGAGCACTTTGGGGTAGCGGTCAGGTCAGATGAATTGAGGAAGAACAGATATCACCAAGGTTCTGTCTAGCAACAGAGATGCATTGGCTGTTTAGAGGTGTAGGAGCAGACTCAGCATAGGAGAGAGGATTAAATATCAGTGCTTGTGTGAATATGTTTTTTGTCTAATGCAGATGTCTTGACCCTCTGGGAAGAATAAACTTGGTTCAAGCATTCATAGTGTCCGTCGAGTTTTACTCTGAGAATTAGAACCTAACAGTTGGCATGCGAGCAGGGTTCACCGCGATTTGCAGTCGAACTAGAGATTAAGAAACAGTGAAACAGAAACAAGGTAAGCAAAGTTCCTACACCCGTTATCACTATTCTGACATCTTGGGAGATGAGAGTCGTAGCTGAACCAATTATAGGGTACGAACTAGAAAGCCTGAGCTTATTCAGTAGTCCCATTGTATTACGACCGGTCGTAGCTTTGTGGTATATGGTAAGTCCCGGAAGGTAAACCAAACCTGTAGAGGGTACTCCTAGGGGGTAAATCCCGGGTGGGGTTGGTTACCTGCTATACCTGTAACGAGAGGGTGAAAGTCTCAGCCGCAGTGGCCATGCGGCAGTAGAGTGGGTGTGGATGGATAAAGTGACATGCTTGTGTACTAGGATAAAATGTTGCCATTCAGGGTTAGAAGAACAGCAAAAAGATACTCAAACGCTGTTGGATTTGGGTGTATTAGCAGTAGCAATAAAGAGAGGTTGGTTTTATGCCCTGTTGGGGTGGGGAACATGACAGATTATGTGGAAATAGGAAGACAAGTGTGAATCATTTTGGTAATGTGTGTTATCAACAACAGTGATATTTGAACAGATTGGAGATGACTATCCATAACAATAAAATCCTTCATACCATGCTTGTCCTGCCCACAGCTGTAGACACAGCCTTCTCCAGGTCCTCAGACACTAGCTGGAGATCCATTACAGGATGTCTGTCACCTCACTGAGCCCCTATTGCAGGTTAGGGGTCACATCCACTTGAATGTCCTCATATGACGAACCCCTACAGAGCAAATGAGGAAAACATGATATATTAGGATTTATGTTAGTAGCAATAGAATATGGGAATTTTATCTCAACGCTACCTACAGCTAACATATTTATTTATGTATTGATCTATGTAAATAAATAAATATATCACAGCTGTAAAACTGTGAAGGACTATAGGTGGAGGCCTACCCATTTCCCAGGAGCATTGTAAAACGTGGATTTGGGTACAGTGTTTATTTCCCCTAATATCTTTGAAGATTACACCTAAAAATAATTAGGCCTACTTCTTTCTAATGCTGATCTGAGACCATTAGGGTTAATCATTACAGATATAAATGCAATATATGGAGTAGAAAAGATTGCTGCCCACCAACTTGATAAGAATCAACATATGTTCTACATGGTCTATTTCTATCTGAACGTAACAACTCAATCAAGCTTGTTAATTGATCGTTAAGCCATGTTTGTCATATATAAGCCTCATACAGGCCATGGGAAGACATTACCTGTTGATAACACAGACTATTTTCATCATCATGGGAGGTGTGAGAGAATTGCTGCTCGTTGTAATGACTGTGGGGGTTGTCAAAGGTTGGTTCACTAATGTTTAAGGGATTGTTGGTAAAAATGCTTAACTTTATAAGTTGGGTATTAATATTTGACTGTCTGTATCTTCCGCGTTGGTCATCTTTTATTCTCACTGCTATTAATATATGTAGCTATTTTGTGTGAACTCAACTTCTGTCAACACTTTCTCCTCAGTTTTTGTTACCCTGTTGGAAAGTCCCAGACAGAAAGATCAAGTCTCTCTGCAGAGGAGACTTGGAGGTAAGTGTTTCTTTCCGCAACCCTTCTAGCTATGTTCTTTGTCACTGTCTATGGTGCTGCTGTGTTTGACACTCATTCAACAGCATAGAGTAACTCAGTCTAAATAATGTTGTCAAACCTTAACCTACATTTTTCAGAGCTGTCATCAAATGACGTCTCCATTGTGCATGCCCTGGCCTTGCTCCGATCCATAGGGTCTGACGCTAAACAAGCCAGAGAAGGTACGGCCTGAAACATATACTTGAAAACTGTAGGGTTCATGTTGCTCAAAATTCGATTAGCAATTTGGCCTAGACGTGTAGAACAGATGTGTTGCTGTAGAATACCCAACTGTTCCTTTTGTTTTTTCTCAAGAGTTTAGAGACCAATGAAGTAGAATCCCAAGCTTCTCCAAACCATGGTAGCTCTCCGGCAAATGATGCCCTGTCCTCTGAGGAGAAGCTGAGGCGCGTGTCCTCGGACGACGCCCCACCACCTCTGAAGCTGCGACGGCCCGTCTGGCGACGACGCCACCTCTGGAGCTGCGACCGGCCCGTCTGGCGACGACGCCACCTCTGAAGCTGCGACCGGCCCGTCTGGCGACGACGCCACCTCTGAAGCTGCGACCGGCCCGTCTGGCGACGACGCCACCTCTGAAGCTGCGACCGGCCCGTCTGGCGACGACGCCACCTCTGAAGCTGCGACCGGCCCGTCTGGCGACGACGCCACCTCTGAAGCTGCGACCGGCCCGTCTGGCGGCGACCGGCCCATCTGGCGAAGCTGCGGTGGCCCATCTGGCGAAGCTGCGACCGGCCCGTCCCCCCGGCGACGACGCACCTCTGAAGCTGCGACCGGCCCGTCCGGCGACGACGCATGGATATCTGACGGGGACATGCAAGAGTTCATGGGTACTCTAGTCCAGTGTGTAACTGCATTTGCTTGTTTTGGCTCAATTAAACATTAACTGTAATACTTGTGTCCTCTGTATTGTTTTGGTGGTTCCTACTTGGAGTTGAGGTGTAGACCTGACTTGAGTAAACTGGGGTGATGGCAACATTTATTTTGCATATATCCATGCGCCAGCAATATTACTCAGACCCCTGGTTTTAAATTACCAAATGACTTAAGCTACATGTGCTCAGTGTTGGTCCATTTATGCTAGTAGCATCACATGATACCTCAACAGCATTTTGACGCCATTTCCGGTCACAACTTGCAGACTTGTTGAGGTGTTTTGCCTACTTTGCTACATGACAACTTTACGGTTTTTACTTTTAATTACCGTTTATATTTTTGGTTTCCCTCAATTTTTTCACTCGTGTCAGGGTTGCGTCAATTCGAATCTGGTATCAGGATAAATATGACAGGCTTTTATTAGCTAAGCAATAAGTAGTAAATGCAATTTTCGTGTATATATGGGCTCTCTGTCCCACCTCGCAGGGCAAAACAGAAACTGACTTGTTCCTGACAAAGATATTTAATATACTCTGAAAGAAGTAGTTCCTGCTTCCGAGCCGGCCTGTCAGAGTAGAGACTGGGCGTGGTTTAGACTCACCCAGCCTATCGTTGATTGTTGGCGCAGAGGCTGGTCCCAGCCCCTTAAGCGCTTCAGCGGTCAGTCGTTGTAGCTGTGTAGAATATGCAGTTATCAGGCACCTGGCTCCTGTTATCGAACAAAAGACTGTTCTGAATGTGCCCCCCCCCCCCAATCCATTGCACCAGTTCTGTATTTTTCCATATGAGAGGCCCATGGCCCTGAAACTGTTAACAATGGTTCAAGTCAGCTATGTTGCAAACAAATCCACACAAGCCAACAGAGATCATAGTAAACACACATGGTAAAGGGCTATAGTGCATAAAACAGAGTCCTCATACTCCGGAGCTTATATGGACATGGTTCGTCAGGACCTCCAACAGCCGAGATAAGTAGTACATTAACATGATGGCCTTATAATTGCAGTCGCTGTACTCTACAGGA